>NC_136521.1:68824977-68862477 GCF_053919585.1 Euprymna scolopes | reverse complement strand
AAAAAAAAGAAAAAAAAAAAAGAAAAAAGCGGTCAATTTTTTAAAACTTTGACCCCTATTATGACCCCCCTAACATTTATTGTTTTGGGCTCAAATCAAGTTATTAAGTTAGATCCTTGTCCAATAGACATATATCTAAAATGTCAAGTGTTTAGACCCCAAATTGGCTGAGGAGTTTGGTAAAGTTCTCAAAGGTTAAATCGTTGAACTTTGACCCTTTAACAGCCAGATTTCTGGTCTAAAACCGGTCACAAAGATTTTCCCAAATCTCAGTACCCTGTATATCAAATTTCAAGTTTGTAGACTGAAAATTGACGGAGTGATTGTGTAGGAAAATGTACACAGACAGACAGACAGACAGACAGACACTTTCACTTTTATAGATATATAAATGATCACACACATTTGTATTTATAACCAGGGATGATAAGAAACCAATCAGATTCCAGAATCGCTGTATAAATTTTTTGAATATTTTGAGTCGTAGTTTATCGTCTTGATACAGAGAAGGGTCACTACTGATCCTAACTGGATTAATACTAACACTTTTTTTTTACAATTGAGAGATTTTTGGATTGATGCTGCTAATTATTGTTTGGAATAACGACTTTTAATATTCGCAGTTGCATACTTTTCTTTTCTACGCGACATTTCTTTTGGTATTCTTTGTTTGGATTGCATCTTACTATTATAAAAAAATGGGTTACCTCGATCGACAACAAACGCCGACCCCAACGCTGTTTCTATGATCCCCTATTTCGTCTTCTATTCTGGAAGTGTCGTCGTCTCTCACATTGGTGACTGCCGAGGGTAGCGCTGACGGGTTCACAAGTGTAAAAAATAGAATAAATATCTGCAAATATCAAATGCACGTTGTGTATGTGTGTGTGTGTGTGTGTGTGTGTGTGTGTGACACTAAAGACCCTCTACACGCTACGGTTCACGTTTGTCGAGGTCGTATTCGTCAATTGCCGTCAGCTCTGCTCTAAGCCACACATTGCGATGTGCCTCGAGTCACAATCTGTGTTCCACTGTGGCCAACTGAAAACTGTCTCCAACTGTCCCAAACCCAAGACTGTCCGTCTGTAATGCTGTGGGAGTCTGTATAATATGAAGGATGTAGATCCTGTATATATTTATGAGTTTCTATTATCATCTAGTGTATGAGTGCATGCGAATGTATAGAAATGTGTATATATGTGTGTCCGTCCATGACCGTCAGGCGTTGTGATCTAGAGTTCGTTGTGTGTGCATGTACAGTAGAACCCCGGGATACGGAGGCCCTAGAATACGTTTTTTCAGGTTACTATGTAGAATATGTTAAGGTATTTTTTCTACAAACTCAGGCGGGACCGCTTTACGGTGTTATTTATAATGTTATTTGATTATATACATGTGTATTGTATACTGTAGTGAATTTTGTTATAAATTTTTAATGCCGTATCCCGGCTTCCTACTGTACTTTTAAATACAATGGACAATAATATACATAAATTCTTTAACAACACAAAGGACGAATAACACTTATTTATAGGCTTCAACATCTGGCCAATCGGGAATATATCCGGTCCAACCTTTGTCCTGTCTTGACAGAAATGCTACAACGAAAATTCTCTTCAAGAATATTCCAGAGTGATTTTTTCTTTTTGGAAAGTTACAACGCTGACATTTCTACATTTAATAGGAGTTTAGAGAAATCACGACCGCTCGGCTCCTCTTCCAAGCTCTGAACACTAACTAATTTCCACGTATCTCAAAAAGACCAACCTCTCTCTAAATGACGTAAACGTCACTAAGATAATCACTTGATGTTTTTACATGTCATTATTTCTAAGTTGACAACTAAATTGTTAACATTTTATAAAATAACATTTTGAAGTTAATATTCCTGGTAACTATAACAATAACCATAAAACTATGGTAACTATAACAATAACCATAAAACTATGGTAACTATAATTGTAATCATATATCTATGGTAACTATAACCATGGGATAACCTTACAAAGTTTACATTCTCCCATTAGCTTTTTAAGTTTATCTTATGTATAGAGTGGAACGATAAAATTGTCACCCTACAGACAACAACACTACAGCTTTATTTTAAAACTTTTATTGAAAAAATTAATTCAGGTAACTTGATTATGTAGTAGAGCTGACATCTATTCAATCTAGCCGCTTTCAGCCTCAATCACCGCCTCCATACGGGTCCTGAACTGGGAGCATGCTTTTTCTACAAACGCAGGCGGATGGCAGCGACCAGACTGGCTTTAGTTTTGTGGGAGCTCATGTTGCTGATGTTCTTGACGTACGACAAAATGAAGAAGTCCAGCGGGTTCAGTCCGGGGGAGGAGGGGGCGTCAGTAAGAGAAGGGTACAAAGTCGTAGCACTCCTTGTGAAGTCAAGCCTGGTCTTCTTTGGACTTGTGGACCGGCGCCAGGTCTTGCTGTCACACCCAGGGTCTACCAGCGGCAACCTGATTGCACCACACTCTTCAACACATCCAGGTACATTTTGGTGTTGACTTTCAAGTCGAGTTTGAAGATGTGAGGTGGCATGATGTGGCCCTTACTTCAAACCACACCAAAGAAAATAACCGTTTTCATCACCCTGGGCAGGTTTCTGTTATTCATGATAATCCAGCGATGCATTTTGAGGGTGCTGGCAATGGTCCTGTTGTCATAACTTGGATCGGTAGAGAGCATTAGTTGTACAGTGGTGCATCTCCGATCTCGTTCGTTGAACATTGTGTCACTTTCAGACATGATAGAAAGCTCCTATCGCTATTGGGATTTATACACAACTGGTCAACTAGTAGATGGTCTGCAACTAAAAAAAAAACCCGGGTTTTATCAAACGGAAATGGAATCATGCCGTCTTTTCTAGGGTGACAATTTTATCGTTCCACAGTTTCTGAGTTTTAGACGGGCAGAGAGAAATGATAACATTCCTTTATTTATCAGACAAAAACTTTTCATTGCCTGAAACCTTTTTTTTTTTACACGATGGTCACCACTTATCAAGGCCCGGAAGCCACTCAGGGATAAGGGTTATTGCAAGTACAGTACGTTAGTGTGGAGATTTGATGAAGTGTTTACTTAAGGGGGCGGTTCATTAGGAATTTGTTAACGTTGGACTTGAAGACATCCAAGTTGTAGTCAGGTGGGAAGCAGGCAGATGGAACAGAGTTCCACAGGCGTGCAGTTCTAAGAAAGAAACTTTGTTCATGGAATCAACGTTTTGATTTAGGTACAGATAAAGAGTGGGGGAGATTTTTCACAGTTGATTCAGCTAGACGGGTGTTTTTCGTGAAAGATTGGCGAGGGGGGACCAGAGATTGAAGTTCAGACGAGCACCTGCCATGGAAATAACGATAAAACAAGGATAGGCTCGCAACGTCTCTTATGTGGGAGAGAGGTTGCCGGGTAGAGAAAAACCTTAGAGTATCTTGATCCAGAATTCATTGACTGCGACAGTTGCAAACAAGAATTCATAAACTGAAAATACAAAGCAAATTTCGTTTATTTTGGGGGAACTTCATAGAATGTTAAACATCAGAAGCAGGAAGGTGGTTAACGATACGGACTGACAACTTGAGTGTGTCAAGATCGAATACACTTCGTTCCACAAAAACTCTTTAACTTAGGGTGTTGGCCAAGCTTATAATGGTATCTCCCGTAAGTACTCGATGATTTTCTACAAAAAAATTCTAACTGGAAAGATATTGGGGAAACGAATGCCAACAATAGAATCATTTGATTCATACGAAATAATTAATAGCCCTAGGACAACAACATATACTTTGACTCTCGAGTGTGTATCCGTTGATATCTTATATGCTTTTATATAGAGTGATGTGGTTTTCAGTTGATTAATTGTGTCTGTGTCGGATATATACTCGAGAGTCAAAACAATGAAAAGAATATGCTGTTGTCATAGCCCTAACAATGAAATAATGCTCACCACCATCACCACCGAAACACTTTAATTTAGGGATGTTGGCAACCTTCACATGGTCCTCCCCGTAATAAAGTGCCTCTTAGCGGAGTTGTTTCTTTGATGTCTTCCCAGAAAGAATTCTAACAAGAAAGATATCGGGGAAAGTAATGGCAATAATGATCATCTGACTCATTCAAAATGAACGATGCTCCTCTCCCCCTCCTCCACCTCCGACTATTCCTTCTCCTTAATCGCAAACAATCATTACCCCTCCACACCCACCAGGACATCTAATTGCCTCCTTAGAATCACTTCTGTCTACCGCGTAACATCACCTCCCGCCGCAATCCCAATACTGCCAGCTTTGACGAAAACATGTAAAAACTGGCGCGCGTTGTTGTTGGCCGGATTCATCTAGCTGAACGAATGGATAATCGTGGATAGCATAACAAAGGGAAGAAAAGGATTAGACAGATTAACAGAAGAGATAATAATAACCGTCCTGGCCGAAGAAATCTAAATTCTGTGCAGTCACAACTGCAGTGCATCACATTCGAAGTCACACCGATTTCAAGAGGAGAAGAGAAGATGGACAGAATCTCGAGAGTCGTTTCGAAAGTAAAGCCTCCTATTTTTTTTTACTAAAAAAGTTGAAAAGCTACGAAGACTGGAGCGAGCTCTTGTGCTTTAATAATATATTTTACTACATAGTCACCAGCATTCCCAATACACTTTAACTTCTGACCCGGTATCATATAATCAGCGAAATGCGTAATCCAAATTAAATGGAAAAAAAATCGAACAGAGTTCTCAATTTTTCAAATACAATATACGAACTGCCTTCAAAAAGTTTCCAGACATTTCTAGATAGACAATCTTACTATTATATATTACTATTTCTTACTCCATACTTATTACTGTACGAGGTACCTTCAATAAGTTTCCAGACATTTTTGCACAGACAATTAACATTGTTGTAGCATCTTGAAAATTCAGTATGTTATTGCTATACATCTTATAAGATGACTGACCGATTTTTATGATCTCAGATTCAAATGAGCAGCTACAGCAGGAATTGGAATACACCCTACTAAAGCCTAATTGTCACAGCTGATGAGTTTCAAAAGTGCAATCTGGATGTGAAAACACTTTAGAAGAACGATATGCAATGAAATTCTGTTTTATACTTCGGAAAATGGCACAGAAATGTCTGGAATGCTTCAGATTGCCTTTGGACCATCTTGCATGAATCAAGCATCAGTTTTTGAGTGACATAAGAAATTTAAGGGAGATAAGGAGTCCGTGAAAGATGATAAGAGATATAGGAGGAGTAAGAATGTCAAAACACCAGAGTTGATTGGGCAAATAAAGACTTTCATGGATGAGGAGACCCTAACCCTAACCCTAACCCAAACGCAAGGAACTGAAGATGCGGTAGATTTGTGCAAAGTTTTTTCCAACGGTGCTAAGATCAGAAACACAGATGTTGTCATGGGCATCGAGTTATGCTCACCCTTTCTATAGTCCAGAACTTGCTTCCTGTGAGTTTTGGTTATTCCCTAAACTCAAGGAAAACCTAAGAGGCTGTCGTAATGAGACAAATGAGGAGATGAAAGATGCTGTGATGAAGGTCCTTGACACACTCACACGAGAGAACTTCCAGAAATTGTTGGAACGGTGCAACAAGTGATTTGCAGCCAGAGGAGATTACTTCGAAGGGGACTAGAGTTTCATGTGTGTGCTATCAATAAAAGTGCCTGTACGAAAAAGATCTGGAAACTTATTGAAGGCACCTCATATATATATATATATATATATATATATATATATATATATATATATATATATATATATATATATATGTATAGTAAGTTATAAAATATATATGGCGATTAACCTACACTGACTACTACTCGTTCCATCCACTCTAGGATTCTTCAGGCTTAATATATATATATATATATATATATATATATATATATATATATATATATATATATATATATATATGTGTGTGTGTGTGTGTGTGTGTGTGTGTGTGTGTGTGTGTGTGTATAAGGTGATGTATATATTGTGTATTTGTTGAATTAACTTCAAATAGACATTTTTGACTTTACCTTGTATGTATATATATATATATATATATATATATATATATATATATATATATATATATATATATATATATGTATATATATATGATTACTTAATTTAATCACATAAGATAATATATGAAAGTATAAAAATAAGTTTATGCGTAAACTTTAAGTATTTACTTCAACAGTGCTCAATACGTCGGTAGAGCTAGGTAGTAAGTTATAAAATATATATAGCAATTAAGCTACACAGAACATTCCGCATTTCATCCCGGCTAGGATTCATCAGGCTTTTTCATCGGAATATTCTGTGTAGCTTAATTGCCATATGTATTTTATAACTGTATATATATATATATATATATATATATATATATATATATATATATATATTACAAGGTGGTCACCACTTATCAAGGCCCGGAAGCCACTCGGGGATAAGGGGTATTGCGTGTACAGTACGTTAAGGTTGGGATTTGATAAAGTGTCTACTTATGGGGGCGATTCATCAGGAATTTGTTTATGTTGGACTTGAAGACATCCAAGTTGTAGTCAGGTGGGAAACAGGCAGACGGAACAGAGTTCCATAGGCGTGCACTTCAAAGAAAGAAGCTTTGTTCATGGAATCTACGTTTTGGTTTTAGCACAGATAAAGAGTGGAGAAAATCTTTGACATTGGTTCAGCTAGACGGGTGTTTTTCGTGAAAGATCGGCGAGGGGGGGGGGAGACCAGGGATTGGAGCTCAGACGAGCACCTGCCATGGAAGTAACGATAAAATAAAGACAGGCTCGCAACGTCTCCCTTCTGGGAAGAGAAAAGAGCATTCCCCACTAAGTCACAAATCCTATTTTTTACTATGTCAAGGCAGGATAGAGTGTTTTTCGCAGCTCCTGCCCAGATGTGGCAACAGTACTCCATCCTTGAGCGTACTTGGCTTTTATATAAGTAGAGAATTGCATCAGCAGTGAGATATCTTTTGGAGCGGTAGAAGGATCCTACCATTTTTCCAGCGACCTTGCCAATAGACTTGATGTACGTGTTCCATTTCAGGTCAGAAGTAAAGGTCAAGCCCAGAAGCTTATCAAAGCATGGAGCTTCCCCTAGTCGAGAACCATCCATTTCAGTTGATGCCAGATGGGGATCAGAGCGTTGATGATGTAAAGATAGGAGTTTGGTTTTAGATGCATTAAAAGTAACCAGCCACAATTTTTCAAACGCAATAATATTTGAATTTGCCCAATTAGTCTTGAAACAATTGTAACTAACAATAAAATAACTTTTGGTTGTTATCAATTCTTTTTTTGAAGTCTTGTTTTGTTAATACAGTATATATATAATCACGTAATTGGAAGATGGTCCAAAATAATCCAAAAGGCCGAAATCCGTGGAATAATTCACAAATATGTACAAGGAAAAGGGGGAAAATTCCAATAATAATGAAAGAGAAATAAGATATGCGTTTAACAATGTGTAATTCGTATTTGGTTTTATCAAGCTTTTACATCTGGTTGAGATTACTTTATAAATATTAATTCTTTAATATTTATAATATACATAAGTTTTACCATCTTGGATCATTTTATTTTTATATGCTTTTCACACGGCTGCCTAGACATAATGTAAATAAGAAAAATCAGGGAAGAAGAAGAGGAAAAAATAAATGGTGATAAAATTAAATATAAAATAGAAAAGCAAATGTCAAAACGACCCAGACAAAAAGATGTTAAAATGCGCGAAAAAAATATAGGGCAAAAAATAGGTCAACTGAAATGTATAGGTTATTACTTAAGAAAATGTCACCAAGAGTTGTTAAAAGACACTAAATGAAAAAAAAATAAATAAATACAAAATAAAAATAAAAAAATAAATAAAAAAATAAAATATAAAATAAAAAAATACAATTTTTTTAAGGGGAGAGGATGACCGGTATCTGCAAATTCAGGATAAAGGAAGTAAGTATGTAAGTAAATGCATATAGTGAAATATAAGTAAATATACATACAGGATATGAATGGTGGGTAGATTGATATATTAGATAGATAGGAATATTTAAAGACTAAAACGAAAATTGCAGATAAAAAACCGGCTAAGCAAAGAAGAAATAAAGAATTAAAATAAAGGATTATTAAGTTATAAAGTATTAAGAAAGTATGTAGAAAAACGATAAAGATAAAGAAAATTATATATCTATTTGAAAGGTTAAAGTAATAACCATGAAATTTCAAAATTACCATGATTAAATTTGGACTTATGTTTACAGAAAGAGACCAGTTCGTTTTTAGAATTTATTATATTGTTACTCTGAGGGGAAGTAATTATAGTTATAGCTTCGGTTGTGCAGAGGCGACGTGATTTAGAGGCTGGAGTATAAGATTTAACTTTTTTATGATAGTCTATTTGATTGAGAAGGGGATATTATTAGAGTTAAGTTTTTTAATTAAAGTGGTTAGAGAAGATCCTTGATTATTATTAGAATTATGGTTGTTAAAAGAAGAAATGTGGTTTGATATTCTTTCCTTAATTAATGTTGAAGTAGCGCCGATATATGTATGTACTTTATTAAAAGATCGAGGTCTGATATTAATATTAATTTGCTGATTTGTATTAGTTAAATAGTTTGAATTTTGTTCATAGTGTTCAACAAATGGTGGGACAATGATTGTATGAGGCCTATTTTTGAGGAGATAACGAATGTTGTTAGTGTTAAGATGGCTCTTAGGAGAAATATTATTATTATCATTATTATTATTATTATTATTATTATTATTATTATTATTATTATTTTTATCATTATTATTATTGCTAGTTGTATGATTGTAGATGGAGGGGCTGCTCGAGTGGTATATTGGATTAGTAACTATATTAGATGGAGAGTGGGAAGAAGGATAAGTTGAAGACGAAATATTAGGGTCTGTTATGGGCGGATTGCGTGGGAGCTCAGTAATTGTGCATGAATATATAACATCTTTATGGATGTAATCATTGTTGAGTGGGCAAAGATGTTTGTTATTACAATTACAATTATATATATATATATGTATATATATATATATATATATATATATATATATATATATATATATGGGAAGTTATAAAAATATATATGGCAATTAAGCTACACAGAATATTTTCGCGTTAAGCTACGTAAGCCTGACGAATCCTAGCGTGGATGAAACGCGGAATATTCTATGTAGCTTAATTGCCATATATATTTTTATAACTTACTACCTAGCTCTAACTATGTATTGAGCACTGTTGAAGTAAATACTTAAAGTTTACGCATAAAATAATACTTTCGTATATTAATTTATGTGATTAAATATATATATATATATATATATATATATATATATATATATATATATATATATATAGTTATAGAATATATATGGCGATTAAGCTACACTGAATATTCTGCGTTTCATCCACTCTAGGATTCTTCAGGCTGAATATTCCGCGTTTCATCCACTCTAGGACTCTTCAGGCTGAAGAGTCCTAGAGTGGATGAAACGCGGAATATTCAGTGTAGCTTAATCGCCATATATATTTTATAACTTTCTAACTAGCTCTACCTACGTATTGAGCACTTTTGAAGTAAATACTTAAAGTTTACGCATAAATCTATACTTTCGTATATTAATTTTATGTGAGTAAATTAAGTAGTTATATATATATATATATATATATATATATATATATATATATATATATATATATATAATTAACGAAAACAAAGGGATGTAGTGTTTACCTGATATACACAATGGTTAACTTCAAACTAATATAAATACCAGTATTTATATATAGAAAATGTAATCCCAACCGAATTAAAAAAAGCTCAATACGCAATAGAGAGGAGAGCTTATTATAGAGCTCTAGAGGAGTTTCATTCAAGCTGATATATTATGCGCGGTTTTTTTTTATATCACTTTCTTTTACATATCCAATATTTTTTCATTTTTTTTTATTTGGCAATTGTTAACTACAATAAATTGCGGTTGGCCTTCGGGACAAGATCAAAGTGTAGTATCTGTTCTTCAGATGCTGCACTTCTATTTCTTGTTATCTTTCGGTGGAGGAGAAATCCTTCACGACTGAGACAATTTTTATTTTTGTACCTTTTCTCCACGTTAAAAAACGACCCTGGTGTCTAACTCTGTCCCGTGGGGAGGCATAGTAAATAGGTACAATAAATTGCGGTTTTACTTAATGCCTTAACTAGCAAATTCTAGCATTGCTACAAATATAATTTGCTGATTTCTTTATGTCCTCTGATGAGAATAATAACAAGAATACCATTCTTTGAAACTCCGCGGAATAAGGACTTTGTAAATTGTTTTTTTTTTTGAGTATTCAGTCGAACAATAAATTTTTATTCTAAAGTTCAACTTACAGTTTTAATCTTCTTTCTCTTATAATAACCCCCCTTTGTTTTCATTAATTTTCTCTTATATATATATATATATATATATATATATATATATATATATATATATATATATATATATATATATATATAGTTTAGTGGAGATGGTAATTAATAAAAACTGAAAAAAGTGCTCAATACTGTTGTAGAGCAAATATGCGTTTTATTTTTTTATTACCGTATCTTTCTGTTAAGTTACATTATTTTTCGGCTACACGGCCGTTTTTTTTGGCCGTCTGTAGCGTCCTCAGACTTTTACAGAAATGTGCGAACATTTCTGTAAAAGTCTGAGGACGCTACAGACGGCAAAAAAAAAAAAACGGCCGTGTAGCCGAAACAATAATGTAACTTAACAGAAAGATACGGTAATAAAAAAATAAATAAAACGCATATATATATATATATATATATATATATATATATATATATATATATATATATATATATATATATATATATATAATAACTGGAAAATTGCATTGAATGGATTAATTATAGAAGCAATTTTGTGTAGAGCCTGTGATTATTTGTATATAAATATGATTGGATTGAAGAGCTGGAAATGTGAAGCGTGTAATCACGTGATCCTCTCAAAAGCAGTTTATATTAACCATAAAAAACACATGCCACGAGCAAAGTGAGCCCCCCCCCAAAAAAAAACGGAGCCAGAAGTGAAACAAGTTTTAACACACAACTTTGTCTGCCCTATGTGTGTCAAACTGTGCAAATGCTGGCCTGAAAAGTCATCTTCGGGCTCACGGACGGAGCTTAGGTGTCGCTGAGGATTGATCTGATAACTATGATGGGTTTGGTGGGGAGCATTGGGATGTCTAACGTCTGTAAAGACGATGCAATTAGTAGGTATAAATATGATTGCAATAAACCAGCCTTACTTTATAGGCAGGATTTTTAATATATAGATAATTAGAGTGTAATAGTTTGGGTTTTACATGATACCTATTTTTACAGCATTAATCACAATATTTGTACAAATTTACTCACAGTATCTTTAAGACTAAGTATAAGCATTGTTTTTTTCTCTACAATTAATCCAAACAGTCATTGAAGAACGTTTGCTTGTGCGCCTGTCGCTTTAAGCATCACTACTGGCTCAGCTGTGAAGTTTCACCATACAAAACGATATATTATAAATGGAATCGATAATACAGACTTTCCGTGAACAAGCAATGTCTGCGAGGATAATTTCAATGGATATTTATTATCGTAGCCATAAAAATATTAATCAATCGAGCGGACTCTATCGCTGTAAAATGCGATAATTGTTGAAGAGAGCGCTTACTTCCGGTCAGAATATCTAGACGCCCACGTTTGTCGAATTGCATTGTGGGATTAGCTATGGTCCAGAAAAGAAACAATTATTTGGTAATAGTAACTATTCTGTACTTTCATCTAACAAATTTATGAATAAAATGTATTGCAAAAATTAAATCTAACATGAAATCCATTCTAAAAGAGTGTAACACGGTTCGTAAACTGCAATAGTACTAAAGATCTGAATACACGTAAAAACAGTTAAAACATTTCAAAAAGACCATTTTTACTGACAAATCCTAGGAGCACAGTGTTCACAGATGATTTTGTTGATAAATACACGTAAACTTCTAATATTTGGTGAAAATAAAAAACTAAAAACTCATATAAGACGCATTTTAATTAGGGGTTAAGAAAATCAAATTACAAGCCGCTTTCCCATTTAATACAAATACACGAACAATGAAATTCTATCTTATATATTGACCATCAAAACAAAATCGAAGCGGTTAAAAATATTTGTAACATTTTTATATTTAAAACCTATATCTCTCTAACTCTCTCAATCTGTCTCACTCCCCTTTCTCTTCCTTTTTTTCATCCCCCACCATGGTTCACCCCCTATCCTGTCCATTCTTCGTACTTGTTAAAAATTCTAATGGCATTCACCTGACTGTCATTTATATTATGGAACATAATATAATTCAAATGATTGAATACAAATATAACTGAATACAAATATAACTGAATACAAATATGACTGAATACAAATATAATTGAATACAAATATGACTGAATACAAATATAATTGAATACAAATACAACTTAATACAAATATAACTTAATACAATATAACTGAATACAAATATAACTGAATACAATATAACTGAATACAAATATAACTGAATACAAATAAAACTGAATACAATATAACTAAATACAAATATAACTTAATACAAATATAACTGAATACAAATATAACTTAATAAAAATATGACCGAATACAAATACAACTTAATACAAATATAACTTAATACAATATAACTGAATACAAATGTAACTGAATACAATATAACTGAATACAAATATAACTGAATACAAATATAACTTAATACAATATAACTGAATACAAATATAATTGAATACAAATATGACTGAATACAAATATAATTGAATACAATATTACTGAATACAAATATTACTAAATACAAATATAAATGAATCAAATAAAATTTAATACAAATATAACTGAATACAAATATAACTGAATACAAATATAATTTAATACAAATATGACCGAATACAAATATAATTGAATACAAATATAACTGAATACAAATATAATCGAATACAAATATGACTGAATACAAATATAATTGAATACAAATATAATTGAATACAAATATAACTGAATACAAATATAATTAAATACAAATATGACTGAATACAAATATAATTGAATACAAATATAACTGAATACAAATATAACTGAATACAAATATAACTTAATACAAATATGACTGAATACAAATATAACTGAATACAAATATAACTGAATACAAATATAACTGAATACAAATATAATTGAATACAAATATAACTGAATACAAATATAATTTAATACAAATATAACTGAATACAAATATGACTGAATACAAATATAATTTAATACAAATATAACTGAATACAAATATAATTGAATACAAATATGACTGAATACAAATATAATTTAATACAAATATAACTGAATACAAATATAACTGAATACAAATATAACTGAATACAAATATAACTGAATACAAATATGACCGAATACAAATATAATGGAATACAAATATGACTGAATACAAATATAATTTAATACAAATATAACTGAATACAAATATGACTGAATACAAATATAATTTAATACAAATATAACTGAATACAAATATGACTGAATACAAATATAACTGAATACAAATATAATTGAATACAAATATAACTGAATACAAATATAACTGAATACAAATATGACTGAATATAAATATAACTGAATACAAATATAACTGAATACAAATATGACTGAATATAAATATAACTGAATACAAATATGATTGAATACAAATATAACTGAATACAAATATAACTGAATACAAATATAACTGAATACAAATATGACTGAATACAAATATAATTGAATACAAATATAACTGAATACAAATATGACTGAATACAAATATGACTGAATACAAATATAATTTAATACAAATATAACTAAATACAAATATAACTGAATACAAATATAACTGAATACAAATATGACTGAATACAAATATAACTGAATAAAATATAACTAAATACAAAAATAATTTAATACAAATATAACTGAATACAAATATAACTGAATACAAATATGACTGAATACATATATAATTGAATACAAATATGACTGAATACAAATATAATTGAATACAAATATGACTGAATACAAATATGACTGAATACAAATATGACTGAATACAAATATAACTGAATACAATATAACTAAATACAAATATGACTGAATACAAATATAATTGAATACAAATATGACTGAATACAAATATAATTGAATACAAATATGACTGAATACAAATATAACTGAATACAAATATGACTGAATACAAATATAACTGAATACAAATATGACTGAATACAAATATAATTTAATACAAATATAACTGAATACAAATATAACTGAATACAAATATAATTGAATACAAATATGACTGAATACAATATAACTAAATACAAATATGACTGAATACAAATATAATTGAATACAAATATGACTGAATACAAATATAATTGAATACAAATATGACTGAATACAAATATAACTGAATACAAATATGACTGAATACAAATATAACTTAATACAATATAACTAAATACAAATATAACTGAATACAAATATAACTGAATACAAATATAACTGAATACAAATATGACTGAATACAAATATAACTGAATACAAATATGACTGAATACAAATATAATTGAATACAAATATAACTGAATACAAATATGACTGAATACAAATATAATTGAATACAAATATGACTGAATACAAATATGACTGAATACAAATATAATTTAATACAAATATAATTGAATACAAATATAACTGAATACAAATATGACTGAATACAAATATAATTGAATACAAATATAACTGAATACAAATATGACTGAATACAAATATAATTTAATACAAATATAATTGAATACAAATATAACTGAATACAAATATGACTGAATACAAATATAATTGAATACAAATATGACTGAATACAAATATAACTGAATACAAATAAAACTGAATACAATATAACTAAATACAAATATAACTTAATACAAATATAACTGAATACAAATATAACTTAATAAAAATATGACCGAATACAAATACAACTTAATACAAATATAACTTAATACAATATTACTGAATACAAATATAACTGAATACAATATAACTGAATACAAATATAACTGAATACAAATATAACTTAATACAATATAACTGAATACAAATATAATTGAATACAAATATGACTGAATACAAATATAATTGAATACAATATTACTGAATACAAATATTACTAAATACAAATATAAATGAATCAAATAAAATTTAATACAAATATAACTGAATACAAATATAACTGAATACAAATATAATTTAATACAAATATGACCGAATACAAATATAATTGAATACAAATATAACTGAATACGAATATAATCGAATACAAATATGACTGAATACAAATATAATTGAATACAAATATAATTGAATACAAATATAACTGAATACAAATATAATTAAATACAAATATGACTGAATACAAATATAATTGAATACAAATATAACTGAATACAAATATAACTGAATACAAATATAACTTAATACAAATATGACTGAATACAAATATAACTGAATACAAATATAACTGAATACAAATATAACTGAATACAAATATAATTGAATACAAATATAACTGAATACAAATATAATTTAATACAAATATAACTGAATACAAATATGACTGAATACAAATATAATTTAATACAAATATAACTGAATACAAATATAATTGAATACAAATATGACTGAATACAAATATAATTTAATACAAATATAACTGAATACAAATATAACTGAATACAAATATAACTGAATACAAATATAACTGAATACAAATATGACCGAATACAAATATAATGGAATACAAATATGACTGAATACAAATATAATTTAATACAAATATAACTGAATACAAATATGACTGAATACAAATATAATTTAATACAAATATAACTGAATACAAATATGACTGAATATAAATATAACTGAATACAAATATAATTGAATACAAATATAACTGAATACAAATATAACTGAATACAAATATGACTGAATATAAATATAACTGAATACAAATATAACTGAATACAAATATGACTGAATATAAATATAACTGAATACAAATATGATTGAATACAAATATAACTGAATACAAATATGACTGAATACAAATATAACTGAATACAAATATGACTGAATACAAATATAACTGAATACAAATATAACTGAATACAAATATGACTGAATACAAATATGACTGAATACAAATATAATTTAATACAAATATAACTAAATACAAATATAACTGAATACAAATATAACTGAATACAAATATGACTGAATACAAATATAACTGAATAAAATATAACTAAATACAAATATAATTTAATACAAATATAACTGAATACAAATATAACTGAATACAAATATGACTGAATACATATATAATTGAATACAAATATGACTGAATACAAATATAATTGAATACAAATATGACTGAATACAAATATGACTGAATACAAATATGACTGAATACAAATATAACTGAATACAATATAACTAAATACAAATATGACTGAATACAAATATAATTGAATACAAATATGACTGAATATAAATATAATTGAATACAAATATGACTGAATACAAATATAACTGAATACAAATATGACTGAATACAAATATAACTGAATACAAATATGACTGAATACAAATATAATTTAATACAAATATAACTGAATACAAATATAACTGAATACAAATATAATTGAATACAAATATGACTGAATACAATATAACTAAATACAAATATGACTGAATACAAATATAATTGAATACAAATATGACTGAATACAAATATAATTGAATACAAATATGACTGAATACAAATATAACTGAATACAAATATGACTGAATACAAATATAACTTAATACAATATAACTAAATACAAATATAACTGAATACAAATATAACTGAATACAAATATAACTGAATACAAATATGACTGAATACAAATATAACTGAATACAAATATGACTGAATACAAATATAATTGAATACAAATATAACTGAATACAAATATGACTGAATACAAATATAATTGAATACAAATATGACTGAATACAAATATGACTGAATACAAATATAATTTAATACAAATATAATTGAATACAAATATAACTGAATACAAATATGACTGAATACAAATATAATTGAATACAAATATAACTGAATACAAATATGACTGAATACAAATATAATTTAATACAAATATAATTGAATACAAATATAACTGAATACAAATATGACTGAATACAAATATAATTGAATACAAATATGACTGAATACAAATATAATTTAATACAAATATAATTGAATACAAATATAACTGAATACAAATATGACTGAATACAAATATAATTGAATACAAATATGACTGAATACAAATATGACTGAATACAAATATAACTGAATACAATATAACTGAATACATATATGAATATGACTGAATACAAATATAACTCAATACAAATATTACTGAATACAAATATAACTGAATACAATATAGCTGAATACAAATATAACTGAATACAAATATGAATATTACTAAATACAATATAACTGAAAGCAAATATAACTGAATACAAATATTATTTAATACAAATATAACTGAATACAAATATGACTGAATACAAATATAATTGAATACAAATATAATTGAATACAAATATGACTGAATACAAATATAATTGAATACAAATATAACTGAATACAAATATAATTGAATACAAATATGACTGAATACAAATATAACTGAATACAAATATAATTGAATACAAATATGACTGAATACAAATATAACTGAATAAAAATATAATTGAATACAAATATAACTGAATACAAATATAACTGAATACAAATATGACTGAATATAAATATAACTGAATACAAATATGACTGAATACAAATATAACTGAATACAAATATGACTGAATACAAATATAACTTAATACAATATAACTAAATACAAATATAATTGAATACAAATATAACTGAATACAAATATGACTGAATACAAATATAACTGAATACAAATATGACTGAATACAAATATAACTGAATACAAATATAACTGAATACAAATATAATTTAATACAAATATAACTAAATACAAATATAACTGAATACAAATATAACTGAATACAAATATGACTGAATACAAATATAACTGAATACAATATAACTAAATACAAATATAATTTAATACAAATATAACTGAATACAAATATAACTGAATACAAATATGACTGAATACAAATATAATTGAATACAAATATGACTGAATACAAATATAACTGAATACAAATATAATTGAATACAAATATAACTGAATACAAATATAACTGAATACAAATATGACTGAATATAAATATAACTGAATACAAATATGACTGAATACAAATATAACTGAATACAAATATGACTGAATACAAATATAACTTAATACAATATAACTAAATACAAATATAATTGAATACAAATATAACTGAATACAAATATGACTGAATACAAATATAACTGAATACAAATATAACTGAATACAAATATAACTGAATACAAATATAACTGAATACAAATATAATTTAATACAAATATAACTAAATACAAATATAACTGAATACAAATATAACTGAATACAAATATGACTGAATACAAATATAACTGAATACAATATAACTAAATACAAATATAATTTAATACAAATATAACTGAATACAAATATAACTGAATACAAATATGACTGAATACAAATATAATTGAATACAAATATGACTGAATACAAATATAATTGAATACAAATATAACTGAATACAAATATGACTGAATACAAATATAATTGAATACAAATATGACTGAATACAATATAACTAAATACAAATATGACTGAATACAAATATAATGTAATACAAATATGACTGAATACAAATATAATTGAATACAAATATGACTGAATACAAATATAACTGAATACAAATATGACTGAATACAAATATAACTTAATACAATATAACTAAATACAAATATAACTGAATACAAATATAACTGAATACAAATATGACTGAATACAAATATGACTGAATACAAATATAACTGAATACAAATATGACTGAATACAAATATAATTGAATACAAATATAACTGAATACAAATATGACTGAATACAAATATAATTGAATACTCATATGACTGAATACAAATATGACTGAATACAAATATAATTTAATACAAATATAATTGAATACAAATATAACTGAATACAAATATGACTGAATACAAATATAATTTAATACAAATATAATTGAATACAAATATAACTGAATACAAATATGACTGAATACAAATATAATTGAATACAAATATGACTGAATACCAAATATAATTTAATACAAATATAATTGAATACAAATATAACTGAATACAAATCTGACTGAATACAAATATTATTGAATACAAATATGACTGAATACAAATATGACTGAATACAAATATAACTGAATACAATATAACTGAATACAAATATGAATATGACTGAATACAAATATAACTCAATACAAATATTACTGAATACAAATATAACTGAATACAATATAGCTGAATACAAATATAACTGAATACAAATATGAATATTACTAAATACAATATAACTGAAAGCAAATATAACTGAATACAAATATTATTTTATACAAATAGAACTGAATACAAATATTACTGAATACAAATATAATTGAATACAAATATAATTGAATACAAATATGACTGAATACAAATATAATTGAATACAAATATAACTGAATACAAATATAATTGAATACAAATATGACTGAATACAAATATAACTGAATACAAATATAATTGAATACAAATATGACTGAATACAAATATAACTGAATACAAATATAATTGAATACAAATATAACTGAATACAAATATAACTGAATACAAATATGACTGAATATAAATATAAGTGAATACAAATATGACTGAATACAAATATAACTGAATACAAATATGACTGAATACAAATATAACTTAATACAATATAACTAAATACAAATATAATTGAATACAAATATAACTGAATACAAATATGACTGAATACAAATATAACTGAATACAAATATGACTGAATACAAATATAACTGAATACAAATATAACTGAATACAAATATAACTGAATACAAATATGACTGAATACAAATATAACTGAATACAAATATAACTGAATACAAATATAATTGAATACAAATATGACTGAATACAAATATAATTTAATACAAATATAACTGAATACAAATATGACTGAATACAAATATAATTGAATACAAATATGACTGAATACAATATAACTAAATACAAATATGACTGAATACAAATATAATTGAATACAAATATGACTGAATACAAATATAATTGAATACAAATATGACTGAATACAAATATAACTGAATACAAATATGACTGAATACAAATATAACTGAATACAAATATGACTGAATACAAATATAATTTAATACAAATATAACTGAATACAAATATAACTGAATACAAATATAATTGTATACAAATATGCCTGAATACAATATAACTAAATACAAATATGACTGAATACAAATATAATTGAATACAAATATGACTGAATACAAATATAATTGAATACAAATATGACTGAATACAAATATAACTGAATACAAATATGACTGAATACAAATATAACTTAATACAATATAACTAAATACAAATATAACTGAATACAAATATAACTGAATACAAATATAACTGAATACAAATATGACTGAATACAAATATAACTGAATACAAATATGACTGAATACAAATATAATTGAATACAAATATAACTGAATACAAATATAACTGAATACAAATATGACTGAATACAAATATGACTGAATACAAATATAATTTAATACAAATATAATTGAATACAAATATAACTGAATACAAATATGACTGAATACAAATATAATTGAATACAAATATGACTGAATACAAATATGACTGAATACAAATATAATTTAATACAAATATAATTGAATACAAATATAACTGAATACAAATATGACTGAATACAAATATAATTGAATACAAATATGACTGAATACAAATATAATTGAATACAAATATAATTGAATACAAATATAACTGAATACAAATATAATTGAATACAAATATAATTGAATACAAATATAACTGAATACAAATATAATTTAATACAAATATGACTGAATACAAATATGACTGAATACAAATATAATTTAATACAAATATAATTTAATACAAATATAACTGAATACAAATATGACTGAATACAAATATTATTGAATACAAATATGACTGAATACAAATATGACTGAATACAAATATAACTGAATACAATATAACTGAATACAAATATGAATATGACTGAATACAAATATAACTCAATACAAATACTACTGAATACAAATATTACTGAATACAATATAACCGAATACAAATATAACTGAATACAAATATGAATATGACTAAATACAATATAACTGAATGCAAATATAACTGAATACAAATATAACTGAATTTTCTGCAATATTATTAAGAATCATATGTATCACGCTTGTGTTCTTACATAATTGAACAGTTGGTTGGAGAGACGGGAGGGATTGGTTGGAGATTGATAGAGATATAGTATTTGCGGACGAGAGAAGAGATAAAGGATAGAGAGGGAAGGGATGGGGAGAGAGACAAAAGCGAGAAGGAATGGAGTAGAGAGAGGGAAAGAAAGAAAGATAAGGAGAAAGAATGGATGGAAGAGAGAAAAAGATGGGGAAGTGATGGACGGGAGACAGAGAGGGAGAGAGAGATAGAAGGGATGTGAGAGAAAGAAAGAGAAAGGATGGAGGGAGAGATATGGCATGGGAGAGAATAACAGAAAGAGAGAAGAGGAATGGGTTGGGACAAAAAGAGCAGGGATAGAGGAGAAAGAGAAAGAGAGAGAACGGAGGAGGGAAGAGAGAAAAAAGAGAGAAAGGATGGAAGAGAAAGAGATCAAGAAAGAGAGAGAAGGAATAGACGAGAGACAAAGAGGAAGGATGGTTGAGAAAAGAGAAAAGAAGTGAGTGAGAGAGAGAGAGAGAGAGAGAGAGAGAGAAAGAGGGAATGGGAGAAAAGAGAGAAAGGATGGCGAAGAAAAAGAAGGGATGGCACAGAATAAAAGAAAGAAAGAGAGAGAGAGAGAGAGAGAGAGAGAGAGAGAGAGAGAGAGAGAAGGAATGGCGGAGAGAGAAAAAGAGAAAGCGAAGGGATAGAGGAGAAAGAACGAGAGAGAAGGGATGAGAGAGAAAGAGAGAAAGAGAGAAATAGAGAGAAGGGACGATGAGAGAGAAAGAGCGAAGGTGTTGGAGTGAATTAAAGAAAGAGAGAGAAGGAATGGGGGAAATATAGAGAAAGAGAAGGGATAGAGAAGTAAGAGAGAAAGAAAAAGAGAGAACAGATGGGGGATAGAGAAAGAGAGGGAAGGGATTGGAGAGAAAGAAAGAAAGGGTGGAGAAGGATGGGAGAAAATTAAAGAGAGACAGAGCGAGAGGAATGGGGGAGAGAAAAAGAGAAAGAGAAAGGATAGAGGAGAAAGAAAGAAAGAAAGAAAGAAAGAGAGAACAGATGGGAGAAGAGAAATATAGAGAAGTGACAGAGGAAAGAGAGAGAGAGATATAGAGAGAGGGAGAAAAGAAGAAGAAGAAGAAGAAGAAGAAGAAGAAGAAGAAGAAGAGCAATTAAAATGCTGTAATAACCATGACAGTGAAATGGACAATCAACGTGGGTTCCCATCTGCCCTGAACTTGATGAACAAATGAGATGTCCATTACCTGGATTTCCGCACAATAAAAGCGACGTCCGGCCTTCAACCAGAGATGAGAAAACATTCTATAAGGTTTCCAGTTAACGGCTACCCTTCACCCTGCCATCCAGGTCACTTACGCCAAATTCCCAATCATGTTTTTACGCTAGGTAAAAAGTTGTTGGTGTCATTAATAATAATAAAAAAAAAACACTAATTCTATGAAGCTAGAGAGAAAAAAAAAAAATCAAAGAAAATGTGAAACTTCCCATCTGTGGAACACAACCCGACGGGACTGCTTTTCTGCCGACTACAATATGGTTGTCTTTAAACCCAATGATAACAAGGAGAGTAGAAAATAATGTTTCCTTTTCGTCAGATAAAATTACCAGCATTTTCATTTTTCCAATTATATTTGATTTACTTATTTACTTTTTTGAGAATGAGCGAATGACTCGAAATATCAAAATAATTGTAATAAATGAATAAGGAAGTTTCTTACATTACCTATAATCCTGAATATATATATATATATATATATATATATATATATATATATATATATATATATATATATATATATAGTAATTTATAAAATATATATGGCGATTAAGCTACACTGAATATTCGGCGTTTCATCCATTCTAGGATTCCTCAGGCTTATGCGCACAAGCCTGAGGAATCCCAGAGTGGATGAAACACCGAATATTCAGTGTATCTTAATCGCCATATATATTTTATAAATTACTAACTAGCTCTACCTACGTAGTGAGCACTTTTGAAGTAAATATTTAAAGTTTACGCATAAACTATACTTTCGTATATTAATTTTATGTGAGTAAATGAAGTATATATATATATATATATATATATATATATATATATATATATATATATATATATATATATATGGGCGAGATAAGACACTGATAGAATTTAGATGAATAATCCTGAAAGATATTACTTAAAGTAATACTTTCAAGGTGATTCTAGACAAAAAGGAAAAGCTCAATATTTAATAATAGAGCAATATATAAGTTTCGTGGTTCAATTTTAAATTCTGAAAAAACAACATATAGAGACATATATTCGATTTAAGAATTTATTGCTTGACAAAAGGAATATATAGAAGGGGTTATTTTAATTTCTTTAATCCATGGATTTTCAACAATGGCACATATCATCAGAGGAAATGAAATGCAGTTAGCAAAATGTTCAACTGCGAATGGACGCTATTTTGATTTTCAGCACAATTATTGAAATATATATATATATATTCCTTTTGTCAAACAATAAATTCTTAAATCGAATATATGTCTCTATATGTTGTTTTTCTCAGAATTTAAAATTTAACCACGAAACATATATATATATATATATATATATAAATATATATATATATATATATATATATATATATATATATTGTATATATTTAGGCAGCATTTTCTCATTTAAACAAATATTATTGAATAGCACGGAATTATTCTGTTTTACAATTTTCCTTTTTATCTTCTCCAATATCCGAATAGTCCTTTTTGTGTTCTTCTCGAAATTGTATATGTTGGATCGATAATCGCGAGCGCTTTCGACAGAAGTACTTCTATCATCCTCAGGCATATTGTAGAAATAAATGTAGATTGTTTTTTAATTTACTTATATATATTTTAAAGTTAGGTGGGCGGACTTTTTTTTTTTTTGTACATATATTAAAAACATTTATATATACAAACACATATATACATTTTCAAACATTTATCCCAAACATTTCAAAACGTTCCGGCTGCACTCATAATTAATATTATTTATTTGAGGCTTCTTTGTTTTAATGTACAATGCTTCGAGTATTCTTAGCCTATTTACATTTCTCTCACTCTGCAATACTCTTGTATTTTCTACCATAATTCTTCGAAATTCCGAATGGTGGCAGCCATGTCCCTTCAAATGTTGTGATATGGAGCTAGAGTCAGAGAGGTGGAGAGTCAATCTTGGGAGTTTTTTTTGTTTTTGTTTTAAATAAAGAATCGTAATCGAATTGGATTGTTTGTTCATTTTAAAATAAAAATCCACTAGACTAAAACATTAATTGCGAAATCACGGAAATTATTTTATTTGATTCCAAAAATTGTGCTTGTGCGAATTATTTTTAGTTTGATTATCCATCGAAAAAGAAAAAAAAAACAAAAAGAAGAAAGGGAAATAACTCCAAACTCAAATAACTCGAACTGTTTTGTAAAAAAAAACATCGATGTTGGTAAAAATAAATAAAATTAAATATGTTATCAATATAAATAAAATTTAAATAACAAACTTAAATAGAACACTTAAAACAATTCTCTCACTATAAATAATAACTAACACACCGCTATTAAATAAGTCGATTTCCCTTAATATAATAGGCAAATGACGTCATCTCTCAATCGTCTATTTTACACGAATCATATATATATATATATATATATATATATATATATATATAGGAATGAATGAAGCTTTAAATAATGGACCTTTTGTATATATTAATCAAATTGCGAACAAACAAACAAACAGACAGACAGGAATACGAATTTATATATAGATATGTGGATGCATATATATATATATATATATATATATAAATTCGTATATGCACACACACACATACACACACACACACACACACACACACACACATATATATATATATATAAATTCGTATATGCACACACACATACACACACACACACACACACACACACACACACATATATATATATATATATATATATATATATATATATATATATATGTATATATATAAATGCGTATACGTATGCAAATGTTACAGTGCATTTTTCGCTGCTGCTGATTCTTGCCATCATCCATTGTATTTTCGCATTTTATTTCGTCAAGAGGTTTTATGACATTTATTTCAAATCTTTTTCAAATTAATGAATATCATACGTTTAAACAAGTCCGAATCTTTTGCGCAAAGCAGACGCTGGATTCCAACACGTAACTACTCAACGTCTTCAATAAATGTCACCTGTGAAAATTGTCTGTATCGACATTGTTAATCGACCTTTACCTTCCGTTTGATCATAACTGTAGTTGTTTACAAATATTTGTCGCTAAATATTTAGCAGTTCCGTCTGAAATAAGTAGAAAGTCGCCCTTGGATTTACTTTCGGCACCCTCTTGCTTTCCTTTTTTCCTTTTTTGTCCTTTAGTCCTCGCATTCCAGTAGGAATGTTTATGACGATGGGGGAAGAATTGCTGCTTTCTGGGTCAGAATTTATTTCATCTATAACTTATTGTTGGCAAGTTTTTGACCTTAAAGTAGTAATTTTTTGTAGCTCGTTATATCAAGTGGCTTCATGCCTTGTCTGGAGTGACGATGTAAAGAGAAACTATGATCGGACATTTATTTCTGGTTCGAGTCTCAAGAGTTTTTTTTATTATTAATTCGGCCCTACGTTATAATTTAAGAAAAGTAAAAAGTCGACCTTGGGTTTACTTTCAGCAGGCTTGTAACTCAATTTATCTTTTTGTTGACTCTTCTTTTATTTTGAAGAAATATTTTGAGAACAACGATTGGAATAATAAAAGTGATGTAAACTAGCGGGATCTGTGGAGATTCCACAGTTGTCACATTTGGGCTGGTGCATCTGCTGCTAGTCTCTCGCTCCTAGACAAGGTTCAAAAAAGAGTCGCCAATCTGATAGGCCCTGAACTGGCATCTAAGCTTCAGCCTCTGTCCCATCGACGAAACGTTGCATCCCTCTGCCTGTTCTACAAGTATTTTAATGGTGAATGCTCTGACGAACTGCAGACACTTGTGCCCCCACGACGTAGACACCCTCGACAAACCCGACAGGCAGCTAAATCCCACCCCCACACATTAGAGATCCCTAGATGTAAAAGCTCTTTCTACTCCAGTAGTTTCTTCCCCAGAACTGCTAGACTCTGGAATGCCATTCCAAGTTCCTGCTTCCCCAACTGTACTGACATGCAGGAGTTCAAGTGCAACGTGAACCGACATCTTGCTGCCGAAATCCCAACATAGTGCCCCAGTAGTTGCTGCCCCTGATAGTAGCCCCCTACACCAAAGTGGCAATGTGCCTTGTTTGGGGTGAAAATGTAATAATTAAAAAAAAGTCAAATTTACATATGGGGAGAGGGGAAATGATGGATTTAATCATTCAAAAGTTCAATGAATAATAATGAATGGGTTATTCATTGAACTTTTGAATAGTCAAGTCGCTGCCTGATAATATCTGTTGTTTGATTGAAACAAGTGGCTATTTGTAGCAGCGGGATGTGAGCATGTTTATATAACAATAAACAAGTATTTTTAGCTCTTTTTATTGAGCACTATCTAACAACCTCGTTGAATTCATTAGTCCATTACTTTTGAATATAAAAAAACCCCGAGTATATATATATATATATATATATATATATATATATATATATATATATATATATATATATATATATATATATATATTTCGTGGTTCAATTTTAAATTCTGAAAAAACAACATATATATATATATATATATATATATATATATATATATATATATATATATATATAATCCCCGTTACGGAACATATTATAATTCTGTAATAATAAGCAAGATAATTCGGTATCGCCCTGGCATAATCTAACAAAAATAACCTGATTTTATTAAATAGTAGAAGGTACTGTTCTTAGGGGAAGCAATATTCCAGCAAACAGCCCTGACAGTCGAAATAAACAGTCTAACTGTTAACCATTGCATGTACTCTATTAATAAATTACATACAATCAGTCACCATAGGACGATAAAAACAGGTGCTATATATAATGAGAAGAAAACAAGGGATATAAACAGTCGTCGATAAAAATCAGTTCTTACAATTACTTCCATCAGTAAACTTAACACATAACGTTACATTTACCCTCACAAACTATAAATTGCCTCAGTCTACAATGATTTCTTCAGACTGATGTTGCTAATCTCAGTGTTTTCTGTAAATATGTATTGTTCAGAATTGTCTCATCTATTTCCTCCATTTGTTCCAACTCTTTTGACTTGTTGGTCTAGTGATTTTAATCAATTTGCTATTTTGATGCCTCATTGTTATACGGCTTCCTATTCCAGTAGCTTCTTTTCAAAAACTGAAGACTTCTAGGATTCTCTTCCTACTGACTGTTTTCTTCCTACCTATAGCCTGGGTCTTTTCAAGACTAAGGTCAATAGGCATCTCCTGTCTTTGCGATGAACATCTTTCAGTCTTGTTAGTTTCTTACATCAAGTGGTTTCATGCCTTGTTTGGAGCGATTTTCAAAAAATATATATATAGTTGTATTAGAAAAGGGATTGTGAATTTTCTTAGAGATTCCATGGGTGATATTTTTGTGGGTCACTTTATATATTTTGGCATTAAATGATCCAAAACTTGTTGGTATGCTGTAAAACGGACTAAACTAAACCATCATCGACACGTTTACATATTCTTGCAGATATAAAGTATGAATGGCTTAATCATTTTCCTGACCCAGTGCCCCACATTATAAGTCGATCTTTTCCTATAAATTCAGTCACAATAGAACTATAAACACAGATGCTATATATAATTCCAATATGGTAATGCTTCCTGCCAATAACTGATGCATGTTTCTAAAAAGTACCAATCCATTTCATTCGATTTCAGAATTTTCTACATTAATTCTGACCTAGCTAACTCTTATAAGTCATACATAGAGGAAATACTTACACACACTAACACACAAAAATCTACCCTCAATCTATCACTGGGGATTCTTTTTCATTGAATACATTTCAGCTCAGCCCGTCATTGTTTCATTTTCTAATTCCATTATATTATCTTTTATCCATTGTAATTTCCCTAAGTAAATACTGATCGATCCCTTCATATTATGTTCTCATTTTTATGGCGATTTGATCTGTTGATTACAAACATATTAAGGAATAATAAAGTATAACTGCTGAATGCTTAAAAAAAAAACTTTGAAAAATAAAACATTGCGTCTTCCATTCCTCAATTCAGTAAAAAAAAAAAAAAAAATGAAAATAATGCTCATACATTCTCTCAAATATTACTAGTTCCTATTTATATGTAACTATAAAATATCCAACTAATACTGACGTATCGGACTGAATATCCAATTCAA
Source organism: Euprymna scolopes (assembly GCF_053919585.1). Taxonomy (NCBI): domain Eukaryota; kingdom Metazoa; phylum Mollusca; class Cephalopoda; order Sepiida; family Sepiolidae; genus Euprymna; species Euprymna scolopes. The sequence goes on along the minus strand of NC_136521.1, from coordinate 68,833,297 downwards.
TGAACGTTATACACAACAATGCTTCATGTGACTAATCCAATGTTATCATTCACATTCCGCTATTCCAAATTACATTCTCAAAAAACACAATTTCAGCAGATTTATTAAGTTAAAAGGACATCACCTAAAGTATATTTTAACAGCTTATAGTAGTAGTCTATTATGCTATGCAGTTTCAATTACTTCCATCAGTAAACTTTACACATAACGTTACATTTTCCCACACAAACTATAAATTGCCTCAGTCTACAATGATTTCTTCAGACTGATGTTGCTAATCTCAGTGTTTTCTGTAAATGCTATTATGATCTGTATTGTTCAGAATTGTCTCATATATTTCTTCCTTTTGTTCCAACTCTTTTGACTTGTTGGTCTAGTGATTTGCAATGATTTTTTTTCCACACTGATATTGCTGTTTTATAGTCGTGGGATTCTGTATGACATGGAGGAGTGTATATTATGTACGTGTGTCTAACTTGTGCATTATCTAGTGCAATAAAAATTACGACAACAGAGACATTTTAAGAACGGACACGTAACAAAAAGGACAAATAACAGTTCTTTGGGGTTGTAACATCGGACCAATCAAAGAAACATGGCTGGTCCGTCTTTGATCTTGTCTGACGGATCCTTGGGAACAGCTACAAAGAAGATTCATCCCAGTGAATTAAAACGTCTCGGGTTGTCTTTTCAGCAACTTTTATTACCAATGTTTCCCTCATTGAAAAGCTACCGCCGGTTCTAGACTAACGCATTCTGATCCCCATATACTATACGATCTTCAACAACTCCATCGACACGACCCGATACGATCCCGAACGACTCTATCGATGCAACTCGACACGATGCGAACAATTCCGTCCACACGATCCTGGCACGATCCCAAACAATTCATACTAGTTAACATAATCTCTACTTACTGTCGTAGGGTCCCATTTTATGACATATCTTATTCTCGTAATTCTTGCAAATGGTATCTGAGTATATTTTCTCATGCGAATAAAGCTTCTATCAAAAACAACGACAAAAAAGACAAGACCAGTGTCATATGATTTGATCACGGACAAAGACGACTCGTGTGGGTCAGTCACTTGATAAGTGGTGACCCTTAGGTAAAAAAACAATCTACCCATGGCATTGATACTTATTCTCGAGTGGCTTTTGGTCTTCATAAGCGGTGACTCATTAAATGGACGGATTTTACGAATACGGGTCCATTGATTTTTTTTTCTGGCGGTTGTGTGTCGAGCAGATTAAAGTGTCGTTCGTCGTATAATTGATTCAACGCGTAAACCGATCCGTTCCTCATAATGATATTTGATACGAGAGATGAGACACACGAAAACAGCGAGGCAATCTGTTATGCAATGTCAGCGCGTGGCGAAAGCGAAAGCTTACGAGGACTACGGCACGTCATGAATTCTTTTTTTTTTTCCCGCGTTTGGCGCAGGTTCCATGCAGCGCATGATTCGCACGTGAAAATTGATTTCACAGTGATAACACACATGCGGACGAATTCTCGAAGCTTGTTCGTTTAGACATTGTAAAAATTTTACCACTCGATTTGAAGCCGACTATGTTCTGATCTGTTGTTTACGAAAGGCCAAATGTCACTGACAAATAAAATCCTTTTTTTTTAAATTAAAAAAATGACAGACCGACAGAAAAATTCAAATGCGCACGTGACGGACAACACGAGTAGATTCTCATGTGAGGTCACATTGCCACTGAAGCGTAAGCGGCTGCTGGTATAAGAGCCAGATTTATAAGGGGTAGGCGATCCGGTATGGGAGTTGGGAAGCGAGACACGCGAGCAGACACTATGTTTTAATTTCTGCATGTTGATAGAGTCGGAAAAACAGGGTCAGGAAGGGAATTCCAGAGTCGCGTGGCCCGAGAAAAGACGCCTCTAGGAACCTCTGCAGTGAATAGGAGGAATATTGCTGACAGTCGAGTGGGGTGGAAGTATTTTTGTATGTGGAGGATACAAGTTCACCAACTTCATCGAAGCACATTATCAAGGACGAGGGTTAACGTGTGTAAGGTAGGTGCGTGGCACAATAGCGTAGTAATCGTTAGTAGTGAAAATTTGGTATAATTTGATTATTTAATTATTCGATTCAACAAGAACTTGTTTACGTTGGACTTGAAAACGACAATACTGTAGTCAGTTGGGAAGCAGACCAGCGGAACAGAGTTCAACAGGCGGGTAGTTCTAGGAAAGAAGCTTTGTTCATGGAATCCACGTTTAGATTTAGGCACCAATAGAGAATCGGGGGGAATTATTAATAATGGCTTTAGCTAGCCGAGTGTTCTTTGTGAAAGTTTGGCAAGTAGGGACCATAGATAGGAGCTCAGACAAGCACTTGTCAAACTTGTAAAACAAGTAAAGGGATTAAATACTGCAGTGATTCGACAGGAGTTGGAGCCTGACAGATGGTGCGGGAAATATTAGGTTAGAGAGCTTTTTTGCAACCTGTTCAAGAGAAAGTGCCTTGGTTGTTGCACTGCCACAGATGTGACAACAATACTCCACGCAGGGGCAAATGATAAATTTATGAATATATAGAATACGAGCAGGTGCGATCTGTTTTCTAGAGAGAGCCTGCATACTTTGCAGAAGACTTTGCAGCATCTTCTTTAACAATCGATTAGGGAATCCTTTCGAGCTCACCAGATGGTAAGTAATCTTCTCCTTCTTGCCACATCTGGCCTGCTGCATCTACCACTAGTCTGTCACTCATAGACAGGGTGATTATAAAGATTCTAAAATTTAATAAGGTCCCGCATTGTCGGCCAAGCTTCAACCCCTGTCCCATCGCCGCAGTATTGCATCCTTATGCCTGTTTTACAAGTACAGTACTTTAATGAAATGTGCTCTGGTGAATTCATAGCACTTGTGTCCCCCTCGATGTACTAACCCGACAGGCAGCAAAATCTCACCCCTAGGGATCCCTAGATGCCAGAAAACCTACTATAATATTTTTTCCCCTCGGGGAGCTATAATTTGGAATTCCCTTCCTGTTTCCTGCTTTCCTGGCTGTACTAACCTGCCGAAGTTTAAATGTAATGTGAACAAAGATCTCGCTGATAGACATAACCCCTTACGTTTCAAGTAGCAATATGTATTGTTTGTGGTGAAAACAGGCAAAGAAATCTATATATTTATAAAAGGGAGAATGTGTGTATGTGAGGACACTTCTCAACCTATATACTCAACGAATTTTTATCTACAAACTTGGAATTTGGTATATAGGTTATTCAGACATGTAGAAAAGCTTTTAATCGATTTTCAGTCAGAAAAAATGGTCTGCAAAGAGGTTAATATCGAAAAATTGGTACTTGGGAGCCATCGTATTTATATGTTTGTCAACTTTTTCCATATGTTTGAAAACGTTTTCCAGATCGTGTCAAGCTGGTTTAATGGTTATCGTAATTGGCCAACTGTCTTTAAGTTTTGGTTTCGATCTCAGCTCGAGTATTTTTTTTTTTTTAACTTTTTTTTTACATAGACGGCACCACTTATCAAGACCAAGAGGCCACTCGAGGATAATGATTAAAGAGTGTACAGTAGAAATTGGACAATATAGTAATGGAAATTCGGTAAATTTGTTAACAAGCGGAACGGCTCATCAAGAACTTGTTTACGTTAGACTTGAAGACAGCCATATTGTAGTCAGCTGGAAAGCAGGAAAACGGAAGACAATTCCACAGGCGTGCAGTTCTAAGAAAGAAGCTTTGTTCATGGAATCTATGTTTAGGTTTTGGCACAGATAAAGAGTGGGGAAAATTATTGATAGTGTTTTCAGCTAGACGAGCGTTTCTTCTTCTGTTGGCGAGGGGGGATCATAGACTGAAGTTCAGTCGAACACTTTCCATGAAAATAACGATACATCAGAGACAAACTCGCAACATCTCTTCTGTGAGATAGAGGTTGCAAGGAAGAGAAAAGGACATCTCCTACGAGGCTACGAAGTCTATTTTGAATTCTATCAAGGCAGGACAAGTCCTTTCTAGCAGCTCCTGCCCATATGTGGCAACAGTATTCCATCCTTGGACGTATCTGGCTCTTATATAAATAGAGAATAGCATCAGCAGTGAGATATCTACCGGATCGATAGAAAGATCCCACCATTTTTCCAGCGGCCTTGGCAACAGATTTGATGTACCTGTTCCATTTAAGATCAGGGGTAAAGGTCAAGCCCAGAAGCTTGTCAAAACTTGAGGCTTCCTCAAGACGAGAGCCATTTATTTCAACTGATGCCAGATGGAGATCAGAACATTGATGATGTAAAGAGAGAAGCTTGGTTTTAGATGCATTAAAAGTAACCAGACACTCCTTTCCCCATTGTACCACGTGCTCAAGATCAGAGGAGAGAGAATCGGAGAGAACTTTGTCGTTTACGGTCTTAGATGTGCTACCATATATGGTAGTGTCATCAGCATAAATGTCTATGAATGATGTAAGGATGTGATGTGGGAGATCATTAATATAGATCAGGAAAAGAGTTGGGCCCAGGATGGACCCCTGAGGGACCCCAGCATTAATACTGTGAGCTTCTGATTTTTGCCCATCAACTACTACTCTTATGAACCTGTCAGAAAGAAATGATTTAATAATTGAGAAGATATTACTTACAAGAAGTGAACTGTTTAGAAATAAAACTTAATATATGTGTCAGTTTCTTTGCGTTTTTTTACTTCACTTTTTTAAAAGGAATTTTACGTTAAGTTTAATACCGGGCAACGCCGGGTATATCTTCTAGTGTTACATCTGTCCTCTTACTGTTTAGTGAAGAAACTTTGGAGGTTAATGTGGCTAAGTGGTTAACAAACTGGAAACATGGCTGTGTTTAGTTGAAATCCAGTTTGTTCCACAGAAACACTTTAACGTCGAATTTACACTTGACCTTGTGGCTAACTTTCCGTAAAGAAAAAGACAAATAAAATAAACCATTGATTGTTCTTGATTGTCTGTAGATATATCTTGTCAAACTCGGGAATCTTTACGTCAAACTCGGGAATCTTTATGTCACACTCGAGAATCCGAATGGAATTTCCAACGTAACTTGTGTAGCACGCTCTCATTCCGTCAGTTATGATCGTGTAGAAGTTTTAGTAATTCGTTACTGTATTTTTAGTATCGCCCACAATGAGGATTGAACCTTCAACATCAAGAAGAGTTTTTTTTATCAAAACGAAGGATTTTCCTAAAGAAAGAGAGATAGAGAGAGAAAGAGGGGGAGAGAAGGAGAAAGAGAAAGAAAGAGAGAGAAAGGGAAATAGCGGAAGAGAAAGAAAGAGAGAGAGAGAAAGAAAGAGAGAGAAAGAAAGAAAAAGAGAAAAAGAAAGAGGGGAGAGAAGCTAAGTGAGAATAAAAGAGAAAGAAAGAAAGAAATAGATAGAAAGACACAGAGAGAGAGAGAGTGAGAGAGAGAGAGAGAGAGAGAGAGGGAAAGAAAGATAGAAAACAGAGAAGATGAGAGAGATAAAGGATGAGAGAGAAAAGAAAAAGAGAAAGAAAGAGAAACAAAGATAGAAAAAGACAGATAGAAATAGAGAGATGATGATGAGAGAGAGAGAGAGAGAGAGAGAGAGAGAGAGAGAGAGAGAGAGAGAGGATTAATTTTTTAATCGAATTCTGTTGAGAGTATGTATTATTTGAATTATTCGGACTATTGTTCTCATCTTGAGTGATATTTTACCGATGTAACCTCCAGCCTTCTCCAGGTATATCTTGGCTAAGTCGGGAATCTTTCTGTCAGATTCTATTCTGGAATCTTTTCAAACTCAGGAATTTGCATGGAATATCAAACAGAACCTTTTATTTAATCCGCGGGAGTAGCATGTTCTTGTTCCGTCAGCCACGACTGGATATAATTCTAAAGTAATTCGTAATTGTATTCTTAGTATCGCCCGAACTCAAGATTGAACCTTCAACGCCCACAAAAGTGCCACTTATAACTAAATTTTACTTAGTACTTTATCCATTACGCCATTACAACTTTAGCAATAGAGTGGATATGATAAATCTTCTGTTTCAGATCTGAAGTGAATGTTAGTCCTGAGAGAGAGAGAGAGAGAGCGAGAGAGAGAGAGAGAGAGAGAGAGAGAGAGAGAGAGGTGAAGCGGGAGTGACCTCAAAAAGGAATTCGTAATTATATTCTTAGTATCGCCCACTTTGAGGATTGACCCTTAAACCTCTAGTAGATTGCCGCTCAATACTGATTATACTTATCACTTTATCCATTACGCTACGAGTCCTTGCGATTTCGACAAAATGTCCACGGTTACATCAGCCGAAACGTTATGAGAATAAGATTCAATATGAGAACAGTAGTCCAAATAATCGAAATAATACAAATTAGAAACTTAAGCATAATATATTATCAATCTTCCTCTATATAAAAAAACTTAAGCATGACAGTCCGAAGAAGATACTATTTCAAAGAATATTTCAATTATACTAAAACATTATACACCCAGTAATTATAATTTTTCATTTACTGGCAACACATAATTATCTATATAATATACAAATGTCTGTTTCTCGGAACATTGTTGTCGCGGGATTGGTCTGCTCTTTTCTCCAACGATGAAGGCTGGATTTATGTTTAATGAATTCAGTAATTTTAACGGTGTTGATGGTTATCTTTACTTCCGGTTGCCTCTCCATATGTTAAAAATTCTTCTATTTGTTTTTCTGTTTTAATAATCACGTTATTATTGCGAAATCTAAAAACAATGGCAGAATCCTTAGAAAATGATCTTCAAAACCGTAGTGGAATGCACTGGACAATGCGGGCAAAGTCAGAGCTGTAGCTCTTGATATATCCCAGGCCTTTGACAAAGTCTAGCACAAAGAGCTGCTAATGAAAATTAAATCGTACGGTATAACTGTACTAACTATATATATATATAACTATATGATTCAGTCCTTCTTAGACAATAGGCCCATCCAGGTTGTCATTGATGAACGTTCATCCAAGCAGCATAATGTTAATACGGAAGTGTCTCAGAGGTTGATCCTTCGATCATTATTATTCCTGTTATTCATTAACAACCTCCCTGATAATATTGTGTTCGAGATGGGTATATTTGCTGATGATACAACGTTCTATAACAAGCGCGTGGGAAGAACGGATGTATATAAATCTAAGACAGTGGCAGAATCGTTAGAAAATAACCTCCAGGCATTAATGGAATGTAGCTATAAATAGATGGTAACATTTAATGCTAGTATGACTAAGCTACTCTTCTTTAACAATTACAAGACACATCTTCGACCACCGATATTCATGAAAAATAACTCCCTACCTGAAAAGTCTTCCTTCAAACTCCTCGGCTTAACATTAATGGGCAATATGAACTGGAACAAATACATTGAAGACATTGCGAAGGCTGCTAAAAAGAAAGTATGAAATTTGTTCTGATTAACTCGTTGCACTTGTGCTCCATCGACATACATATCCGCAACAAACCCGCTTAGCAACAAAATCACACCCCTTCACTGTTGAGGTCCCTAAATGCCAGAAAGCTTTCTATTCTAATAGTTTCTTCCCTCGAACAACTAGACTTTGGAATTCTCTTTCTGCTAGCTGCTGCCCTGACTGTACTCATATGCAAGTTTAAATGTAATGTGAACCAACATCTTGTTAATCTTTCTTAGGAATGGTCCTAATATGCCTTGTTAGGGGTAAGCGTGAGAAAAAAAGAGAGGAAATCTATTCTTAGTATTAGGAGGGCTTCTTCTTCCCTATTCGGCACTTTCATCTAATAATTTAATAAACAAAAGATACCGTAAAAATCAATCAAAAACAAAGGAGTAACCGGAAGTGATGTTGAAACAATAATCGTAAAGATAACCGGATTGATGACATTCGAGTGGTTTAAAAGCGAATTTAATATTCGTTATTTTATTTTTGAAACTCTTATTCACCACAAATAAGCTACAGTGCCCTCTTTAACGTAAGGAGTTGCTATTTGGGAGACTATGTAGGGAGTTGAGAAGCAAAATGTCTGTTCACATTACATTTAAACTTTTGCATGTCAATACACTCGAAAAAGCAACAAACCGGAAGGAAATCTCAAAATTTAGGAGTTCAAGGTAAGAAACTATTGAAGTAGAAGGCTGCCCGGCATTTAGGGACCTCTACAGTGAAGGGATGGAATTTTGCTGTTGGTTGAGTTTTTAAGTCGAGGGGGGGCACAAGCGGTATGAGTTCATCAAAGCACATTCTATTAAAGCATTTGTAAAAGGCAACATTGCAGCGATGGGCAGAGGTTGGAGTTTGATTGATATTGCGGGACAGGGTTAGGG
>NC_136521.1:68759977-68819977 GCF_053919585.1 Euprymna scolopes | reverse complement strand
TTATTTTTATTATTTATTATGATTACTATTATTAATAACCATTGTAATTTACTATAATGATAAATTATTATTACTTTTAATTATTATTACTAATAATTATTATTACAGGATATTATTATTATTTTTACTAAAATTAATTATTTTATTATTATAATTTATTATTAATATAGTTGTTATCAATTATTATTATTATTATGCTTAAAACTATCATTAATTTTAATTATTGTTATTAATTATTATTTATTATTAATATTGTTAATTAATTTTATACTTATTAATTATTTTATTAGATATTTAAATCATTATTATTTTTATTATCATTATAATTATTTTATTATTATTATCATTATTATTACTATCATTATTATTTTTATTATTAATATAATGGTTATTATCATTATTTTAATTATTATTATTATTATTAGCATTCGTATAATCTTTTTATTACTATTTTTATTATGATTATTATCAATATTATTAATTTTTCATCATTATTAATATAATGATTATTAGCATTATTATAATTATTATCATTATTTTATAATAAAAATTGATAGAACATTATTTCTTTAATAATATATACGAAATCTGCAAGAGTATACTTTACTTTGCCGGGCGTTCGTGCTAGCTCAGATAACTGCTTTTGCAGTTTTAACAAAAGAGCTACAATAACATCAGAGCGTCTCCATTTACGCTGAATATCCACAGAATGCCAACATCAATATATTACATATGAATGAGTCCCTGTGGAATTTCCACAGGTCCCGCTACTTATTATTATTATTATTATTATTATTATTATTATTATTATTATTATTATTATTATTATTATTATTATTATATCATTTTTCTTGCATATCATTATAATTATTTTAATACTAATTTTTATTATCATTATTATGGCTATCATCATTACTTTTATCATTATTATAATTGCTATTATTATTAATATCATAACAATTATCATCGTTAATATTTTCATTATTACCATAATTATTATTATCATTATTATTATCATTATTATTATCATCATTATTATTATTATCATTATTGTTATTATCATAATCAGCATCATTATTATAATTATTATTGTCAACAATATCATTATTATTATCATCATTATTATGATCATTATTGGCTATGGTAACATTTATGTGCTGTATAAATGATCTTTTAAACCATTTTTTCGAATCACTTTGCATTGTTTAACTTACCTAAAATACTTGTTTTTTTTGAAAAAAGGTTCCTATGTTGTACGATTTGTTTCTCGCGGTTTCGTTAACTCGCATGCGCACATGCGTGTTACGTAGTTGTGTGTGTGTGTGTGTATGCAATGGATGTATTGTGTACGCGTGTATATATTCTGTATGTATATAATAGTTGTACCAAATTATGCAAATGTTACGTTGTCGGTGACAGGCTAAATCTTATAGACGTATGACTTGTGCTGTGATGCTGACAGGAAACGATGACGTGGACATATTGACAATATGTTTACAGATGGAGAGAGACAATTAATTGTACAAACAAATGCCTGTACATGACAAGAGTGAGACGAGTTTCTTGATGAATAACGAAGAGAGTGTATATTATAGTGGTTTATATAACAGACCATCTGTATTGATTGAGATTGTCGGACTGACTTCCTCATCTTGGTTGTTATTGTCACAACGTTTCGGCCGTTTTGCCCTCCGGCCTTCGTCAGGTGTTTTGTATCGAACTGGGGAACTGTTTGTTAGGAGTCTCGAACCCAACCCTTTATTATTATTACGGGGGTACCGTGTTCTCCTAACAAACGGTTGCCCAGTTCGATACAAAACACCTGAAGAAGGCCGGAGGGCAAAACGGCCGCAACGTTGTGACGATAACAACCAAGATGAGGAAGTCAGTGAATCTCAATCAATGAAAATACCTCATCTCAAAAATACAGACAATTACAGACCATCTGTATATTTAAGATGTTATCTCATGATGGTACGTTAAACAGTTGTGGGCAGGACATGTAAACTAGTTCATTTAAAAATAAATGGCCACCAATGATTCGCATAAAGGATTACGTAATAAAGGTCTTAATATCCGGAAAAATACTTGTCTGTGCCAAATTTAAATGTGATATTCGTTTTCAGTATACCAGAAAACTTTTAAAACACGTCATTTTAAAGGATGGATTAAGATGGGAAGAAAGTAAAAAGTTGGAACAACAATTGCAGCAGCAGCAGCAACAACAACAACAACAACAACAAAAACAACAACAACAACTATTATTATTATTATTATTATTATTATTATTAATTTATATATTTATATATTTATTTATTTCCAAGGTACACGAATATAGGATATACAAACATTTAGAAATAAGCGTAGATTTTCACCTGGTTTCCGCCATAACATTTTCTTTTGAAAAGACGGCTTTTATATGTTTTCAGGTATGCTGAAAACGAATATCGCATTTAAATTTCCGCAGATAAGTAGTTTTCTGGATATTAAACAATATCATTTCTTTATATTATTGCTGGTGGCCATCTTAGCACGCGCAAGCGCGCTCTTGCGCATAAACGCAACCCCGAGAAACTATGCGCGCGCTGTCACGCATCAAGATAACCACGAACAATAATATAAGAAATGACATTGCTTAACATCCGAAAAGCTACTTAATTGCGGAAAATTTAAATGCTATATTTGCTTTAAGCATATCCCGAAAACTTATGAAAATCGTCGTCTTTTTAAAGGAAAATGTTCGGATGGAAACTGCGTAAAAATTTATTGAAATAAGTAAAAAACTATAAGGAAACAAAAGTACTTCCACGCTTGAGTCAAAAATAAAATACCGTTAAAAAAAAAAAAATAATAATAAAGTCGCATCTCATTATGAGAAACCTTTTCTTTCGCACACACGAACGTTAAAAAAAAAAAAAAAGTCTAAGAGCGCCGTTGAGAGCAATGTAGAAAACCATACAAGGAAATCCATAGAAGAAAGTCGCGTCAGACGCCCCCGCGAAAATGCGCAGAATCAAAGCAATGGCGACCGATTTGCTGGAATGCATTATTTGCGACACGATTATACGCGTGTGTGTACGCGCGTGTATTTTTCACTTTTCCACAACCTGTTGCTTGTAACGCTAATGTTAAAAGATATTAAAATAAATATTAAAAAATAAAGCGCTAATTTATTAATGATTAAATGATCACGTGTTTTCTTTTTTTCTACATGGAGAAAGAAACGAAATTTTAATGAATGAATCCAACAAGTTAAGAGAATGCAAAACGCGATAAATCCAATTTGTTTAACCAGGGAAATTAAACGAACAGGGAGTTGACGGTGGGCAAGTGGTTGACGACACGGACTGACGACCTGGGTGTTCCGAGTTCGAATCTAGTTCAATCCACAAAAGTCCCCTCATAACCTTTTCGTAATTACTCCAGTAAGTACTCGATGTCTTTCTAGAAAGAATACTGACTACAAAAATATCGGTGGAACCAATGCCAATAATCTTCGAATTCGTACGATTTGATGAGGATTAATTCCTCGAATGCACTATTCTCTTATCAATTGAAACATGATCATTCTTTTAACTTCAAACAAGCAAAAGTCGTTAAATTTATTTCAAATAAATTTCGACGAAGACTTCTTGAATCAGCGATTATCGCAAACTCCAAGAAAAACAGCGCGGAGGTTTCTACAATTTGTCACCTTTGATCAGTGAACTATTAAAAAGAACAAAAAGTAAATTTAGACACAGATTAACTCACGCCATAAAAATATTACCTACAATAATTAATATACATATAATCAGTCAATAAATGATATAACAAAAATACACTCATTTCATTTCAATTAGGCATCCATATTTGAATTTTAACGGCTATATTATTCAAAAAAGAATTGTATCATGCCTTTTTAAATATCTAAACGTCTATATGACATTAAAATATCTCATTCGCCCAACAATGCTATACACATTTTGAATGCCAACGACATCTTTTTCACGAGTATATTTTAAAATGTTGTACTCGTATTTTATCTTCTTCAATACTAGCCTGGGTGCTCGGCGTTGCCCGGGTGTTTGAAGGTGCGTGTTGAGCAAAAAAAAAAAAAAAAAAAAAGTGGTAGTAGGCAGGCAAGCTCAAACTCGAACCGCAACAGAGGAAAAGAACGTGAAAAAAAACGTGACGTCTTTGCCGTTACGTCCATCGCCAAACCGGAAGTAGTGAAGATTTAAATTAAGGCTAGTCAATCGAAAAGAAGGGATGACTTTCGAAAATATCGGTTAAAAAGCGACCCCTCCTTGTAGAAAAGTGCCTGATTGAGGGCGAACAAAATAATGTTTTTAGACAATTTTTTGATATTTGTCGTCCGAAGGTTCGACCTTCAAAACGATACGAATATCGTGAAATTCCGTCCCCTCTGTCGAAAGTTTTAGGCATAATACATATATGCATACATACATACATACATACATACATACATACATACATATATGCATACATACATACATACATACATACATACATTTAAACAGACAAGTGAGATTTATATTATAGATAATCATCCCGAGAAAGTCTTGAAATAAAAGACGAAACGTTAATGAACATATAACTTGATTTGTTCCTTTTTCCTCACTCGATCTCATCAGAAAATCATTTACGTTATTCTCATAATGTATTATAATAAAATAATATTCCTGTTAGTTTGTTCACAATTTAGTTGATACAAAATGTAAACTGTTACACAAGTTAATTTTCATACTAAAAACGGACTTATTCAAAAGAAACCTACATTCAATGAGTAACCTCATTTGCATATACATCGAAGAAAATCAATTTTAATAATTAGTTCGAAGCTAGTCATTGTTTGTTGGAATACAATGCTTTTAATTTACAAATATTATTTAAAGTTGATTAAATTTATTTTATTTTTAATCGAATTTAATATCAATTATTAATAGCTAAAAACAGTTACGTTTAAAACAGGAAGTAGCTTATTTATACACGCTATGAGAGTTATGATTTTCATAGACCAAGATGGATGTGTTTCATGCCTTCCCTAAACCCAACATGCGGGAAATTTTCATAACAAGTTAAAAAAATTCGGTGTATCTTAAATAGCATGTGACTACCCCCTCCCAGTGTGTCACCACACACACACACACACACACACACACACACACACACACACACACACACACACACACACACACACACATGTATATTTTTAAGAGAATTAGAACAACAGTCTAAAGAGTGGAGTTTATTTTAATATATTAGTAAATGCATTAATACAATTAAAAGAAAACAGATATATAATAAGCTCGATAGGCATAGATATTCTACAGCTATTTTAATATTGAGTACACTGGTTCATAAACAAAATCAATAAATTGTACGATCGTTTCGGAAACGATGTTTATTGAGGTAAACAATACGTCTTGAACAATAATTTTATTATTTGATTTTATAAAAAAAAGTCTCCTCATCAGAAAAAAAGATTGGTTGGGGGTTTAAAGACACCAAAAATAAAACTAGCACTTTTTAAAGTAAAGCAGATATATTTCTTTTATTCGTCCGCCTTTAAAGCGCGTAAGTATCTTAGTTCATTGGCATGTTGTTAAATGTTAAACGTTTGAAACCGATTTTTAATTATAAACTAGACTACCCGCGACCCATTAGGTTAGTATATTATATTAGTTAATGTATATATATATATATATATATATATATATATATGTGTGTGTGTGTGTGTGTGTGCACATAAAGTTATGAACGGTACATTGGGCCCGAGCAAAGCCGGGCTGAACTGCTAATATATATATATAAAGTTGAATGTGTGTGTGTGTGTGTCATATAATGATAGAAGATGTATCGAGACACAGGAATGGGTATGTGTTATCTGGCAGAACGGTAGTTCATTAAAATTGTGGGGTCTGCGTTCGCACCTGGTCCACAAAGTATTGAAATTAAAAATTTAAAAATTAAAAATAAACGTTTACAAGTATTTTTGATATAGATGTACATAAGAATACTTTGATAAGTATGTTTTAACTTAAATAGGGATGGTATAATAAAATTGTGGGGTCTGCGTTCGCGCTTGGCCTCTATAGAATGGAAATAGGCACACACTTTAATAAAGACTTTTCATATCTATCTGCGTAAGTATACTTTGATAATTATGTTTCAGTTTGAAGAAATATGGTATAATAAAATTATGGGGTGTTCGTTCGCACCTGATCTCCATAGAATGAAAATATGTCATAAAGTTTAACAAGGTTTTTTAATATAGATCCACAGAATATTGTGATAAGTGTTTCAGTGTGAACAGGTATGGTATAATAAATAATGGGGTTTATCTATTTTATTTTTACTTTCATCATATTTTACTTTGGTTTTGATACCCCCAAATTCGAAGCTATCTCTTTACAACCCTTCTTTTTCATAACCAATCATACTTTCATAAATCAGAATCAATTTTCTGTAGGCTGTTTTTGAATCCAGTCAACGACGGGTACTTTTGCTAGTATATATATATATATGTGTGTGTGTGTATTTCTTTCCTTAATATCTCTCTCTCTCTCTCTCTCTCTCTCTCTCTCTCTATATATATATATATATATATATATATATATATATATATATATATATATATATTATATTAAGTAATGTGATTGATAATTTAAAATTTGAAAATCAAATTATAATTAAATTAAAAATCCGTTTCATAAGAAGGAACAACAACAAAATCAATTATCTGTACGATCGTTTCGGAAAACAATGCTTTTTATTGTGGTAGACATCAAGTTACGTACAATAATTACATATAGTTTTTTAATAAGCAAGGTCTCCTCGTCAGCAAATTTTGAAGGATTTTTATTAAATTTAAAAGACACCATAAATTTATGGTGTCTTTTAAAGGATATTTACCTATCGAGCTTATCATATATCTAAATTACAACGAGCACTTTCTCTTTCCTATATTTTAATTAAACTAGTAATTTCACTGTTACATTGAAATGCACTCAGTTCTTTAGACTATTGTTCTAATCTCCTTTAAATATATATATATTAATATATATATATATTATATATATACATATATATATCCAATGTGTATACAAGGATATATGCCCTCTAAAACTTTATTTGCGGTAGTAAACTGACGGTTGGTCATCTGAGATTTTGCCTGTAACCGGGTTAATAAATAGTTTTACTCAGAGGATGATCGTCATGTTGCACAAGTACCTAATCATGGCTGACGGAACAAAATCATTCTACCCCAGTAATAATAGTAATAATAACACCCCAAATGAAAACAGTAGTCCGGAAAATCCAAATAATGCGATTGAACAAGAACTCTTTCAAACACACGACCAAATATAACTTTCGTACTTATTCTCTCACAATTCCGTGAAGGTTTTTAAAATGACGGCGTTAATGACATATTTCGGATTCATTAATAGCTATTCATGATTATGTGGGCGTTCTATTAGATGGTGTATGTATTAGGCTGGCTAGAATGATTCATTTCATCTCTTCAAAGATCAAACAAGTAAACACTCTCACGCACACACTAGTGGATTCAAAACTTACGTAAGGACTGAGGTAAAATATAGTGGTAACACACACACACACACACACACACACACACACACACACACACACACACATATATATATATATATATATATATATATATATATATATATATACTAGCAAAAGTACCCGTCGTTGACTGGGTTCAAAAACAGCCTACAGAAAATGGACTCTGATTTATGAAAGTATGATAGGTTATGAAAAGGAAGGGTTGTAAAGAGATAGCTTCGAATTTGGGGGTATCAAAACCAAAGCAAAATATGATGAAAGTAAAAATAAAATAGATAAACCCCATAATTTATTATACCATACCTGTTCACACTGAAACACATATCACAATATTCTGTGGGTCTATATTAAAAAACGTTGTTAAACTTTGTCACATATTTCCATTCTATGGAGGTCAGGTGCGAACGAACACCCCATAATTTTATTATACCATATTTCTTCAAACTGAAACATAATTATCAAAGTATACTTACGCAGATAGATATTAAAAGTCTTTATTAAAGTTTGTGCCTATTTCCATTCTATGGAGGCCAGGCACGAACACAGACCCCACAATTTTATTATACCATCCCTATTTAAGTTTAAACGTACTTATCAAAGTATTATTATGTACATCTATATCAAAAACACTTGTAAACGTTTTTTTTTAATTTTTAAATTTTTTATTTCCATACTTTGTGGACCAGGCGCGAACGCAGACCCCACAATTTTAATGAACCACCGTTCTGCCAGATCAAACATACCCATTCCTGTGTCTCGATACATCTATCATTATATGTAATCAGTTTTTAAAAATAGTCTACCATATAGGAGCCTATTCGTGATCACACACACACACACACACACACACACACACACACACACACACACACACACACACACATTCAGCTTTATATTGTTGATAATAGCTGCCAGCCTGGCATTGCTCAGTCGTACAATACGCTTAAAATGATATTTCATTTTATACAGATTGCGTATGAATTATTATAGGATCAATGTTCTATTAATTGTTATATATTATGAGGAATAATTTGCCAGGTAGATTAATTTGCAAAACAATAATGATGATTAAAATAATAATGATAATGTCGTTCATCAAATTCCGTCTGTATTTGTTTACAATATCACGTCAGCTGATATTTGGGCTTGACGATGAATGCCATGTAAAAGTCACTCCTGATTATGTTCAGTTTTAAAATATGCAAACGAAGAAATGTTTTTCGAAATGTTATTATCTCCCTCGATTGGTGGAACTTATATTAAATATTCCACTGTAAAAATTATTGTTTCATAAGAAAGAAAAGCTATTTTTAAGGGCGGATTTTTTTTTTCGATTTTCGACACTTATCGGATGAATTTCTTGATAAAACATATCTAAGAACACTTTTTACATATAATCGTTTTTATATCAATATCGAAAATATCGACGAAATTTCCATAGTTATCACGAGCGCTTTCGATTCGACTGCGAATCATCTTCAGGTGCTGAGGAGATGAAAGTGAGTAGGAGCGAAAAATTGAAATTAAAAAGTTAAAAGTAAAATATACAAAAAATTGTATCGAGTGATGGAAGGTTGCAAGATATAAAAAATCGATTAAAAATCGATTAAAATCGATTAAAAATCAATTAATATCTATAGTAGAGTGATGATTTCTGATGTAGGATGCTTCAAGAATTTTTAACTTTTTCTTCCCTGCAACCTCTATGTTGTGGTGGCAACCACTTATTTGCATATGCAAATAACATAACACTATAAATGGCAAGCCTAGGTTGGCCTTGGGGTGTCTTACTGAAATGCCACCGGAAGTGACGCCGAAGAGCGTACATGTCCTCCCACCAAGACTCTCTGACTCGACACCGTCATTTGTACATATTGTAAATATACCTTTTCTTTAATACACTTATTATTGCGTTATCTTGTTGTTTGCGTCTTCATTGTATTTCCTTACTAATTATTGTTCAACCTTGCAACCACAACACTCTATCTCACAGAAGAGATGTTGCGAGTTTGTCTCTGCTTTATCGTTATTTTCATGGCAAGTGCTCGACTGAGCTTCAATCTATGCCCCCTCCCACGCCAAACTTTCACAAGAAACACTCGTCTAGCTGAAAACACTATCAATAATTCCCCCCCACTCTTTATCTGTGCCGAAACCTACACGTAGATTCCATGAACAAAGCTCCTTTCTTAGAACTGCACGCCTGTGGAATTGTCTTCCGTTTTCCTGCTTTCTAGCTGACTACAACGCAAGTCCAACGTAAACAAGTTCTTGATGAGCCGTTCCACTTAAGTTAAAAAATTTACCGAATTTCCATTACTAACGATTACTATATTGTCCTATTGACTACTGTACACTCTTAACCCTTATCCTCGAGTGGTCTCTGGGCCTTGATAAGTGGTGATGCCTATGTAAAAAAAACAAACAAAAAAAACTTGTTAATAGTGTTTTCGTGTTGTACAATTTTTGTATTATAAACAAGGATTTGTCTAAGGTTGGAGGGTCGCAGTTATGTTCATTTATTAAGTACTGCTATATGGCGTTGGTGATTTTTAAATGCATAGTAAGTCGGCGGGACAACGTTGTCGTTGTATGTCCAATGTATGTATAATTGCTATATTTATTTTGGGAGTTACATTCTCCCAGAGGACATTTGAACATAACTACAACATTGGATTGCTCTAATGTTTTTATAGACGGGGAGGAGTTGTTTTTAACCACAAATGTTTGAGTTTTAAACTTCTATAATATAAATCTCACCTGTCTGTTTAAATGTATGTATGCATGCATGTGAATAAACCCTTTTTCGGGGTCAACGGCCAACTAGCACCGTGTATGCTTGTGTGTATGTATGTGTGTGTTGGGGTGGAGAGGGCTCCCATAAGCCGTGGTGAAGGCAACCTTTCTAAGAGAAACAAATCTCTGATTAAAAAACCATAAAGCGGGAGACCAGTACCCGCATTAAGCTGGTCTGCAGTTTAATTTGTTGCTGGTTATCTTGCTTTTGCTTGTTGCTGGATCTCAACATTTTGAACAGAGAGAGAGAGAGAGAGAGAGAGAGAGAGAAAGAGAGAGAGAGAGAGAGAGAGAGAGAGAGAGAAACTTAGCTGTCGTACAAAGCTAAGACTCTGTAACATCATCTTTTTATAGATATTCCCTCAGGCATTTGTCTATTAAAATGGTCCTGTGGCGATGGAAGTCATTTTTGGGCTGAGGAAGTAGTACTCGTCTAACAAGACGTTGCAATCATCATGTATGTATGTATTATGCCTAAAACTTTCAACAGATTTTCACGAGATCGTTATTGTTTTGAAGCTCGACCCTCCGGACGACAAATATCGAAAAATTGACTAAAACCCTTAATTACGTCACCCTCAACTAGGCACTTTTCTACAGGGAGGGGTCGCTTTTTTCGCCAATATTTTCAAAAGTCATCTCCGCTTTTCGATTGACTAGCCTTAAACCTTCGCCATTTCCGGTTTGGCGATGGACGCAACGGCAAAGACGGCACGTTTTTGTTTTCCTCCTTCGCGGTACGGGTTCGAGCCTGCCTGCTTACTACCAATTTTTTATTTTGCTCAACACACACCTGCAACCACCGGGGCAATGCCGGGCACCCATGCTTGTCTTATAATAAATAATAATTTAATTCTTCAGTTGATGAGTACCTCCTTTACATTTTTTTATTTTGATAAGGAATGCTTTTTTTTTAAGTGGATGAGATCATAAAATAAAGTATCCTCGTTGTATTTAATAATGTCTGCTTGAAACACACACACACACACACACACACACACACACACACACACACACACACACATATATATACACAAGATGGAACGATAAAACTGTCGCACTAAAAAAGACGATATGATTCTGTTTATGAAAACCATTTTTTGTTGTTGTTAGAGACCATCTACTAGTTGGATAGTTTTGTACAAATCTCAAGAGCGATAGGAGCCTTCTGTCATGTCTGAAAGTGACACAATGTCCGACGAGCTTTATTTAGTAATGATTTTCTAGACCAGTTTTGCACGATTTAATAGATGTTTAACTACAGTTATCTTCTACCGTTGTGGGCACTCGCTCTAAAAGTTCAGGAGGCTGGAATATATGGTCATTGGTTTGTTATATACAGTGTTGTATTGAAAGTATTATTAAACGTATTTATAAGGACGTCAAGAAATAATTCTTTTGTTATTCAATTCTACCGTAAACTTAAGGATTGAGTTTTTTTTTTAAAGAGGTCCTGTAGTTTGTATATCTGTTCATTACTTTCAGTTAAAATAAGTATGTCGTTCCACGTAGCGTACGTATATTTGGACTTTATATTATTCTAAAATATTTTATTATCTAGATATGTCATGTAGAATGTAACAAATACTTAGAGTCGGTCCGAGGACTGATCCCATTGCAACTCCATCTATTTGGCTATATATGTTACCGTTGGGGTCATAGAAGGGTACTTGTGTAGTGCAGATTAATAATAAATTTTAAATATTTTTTAATTAATTTTAAATGGAGAAATTGACGGATTATCGTAAATGTTAATAATTGTATCAATTATTTCTGCTACAGGTACATTAGTAAATAAACTTTCTAGATTGTTTCTAGTTGCATCGTTTTTACTATTTGCATTAGTTCATGTGTGGACTTAACACTATATTTACTTGAAATATACGAGCTAATAACTGTGCTAACCTGTAGTTATTAATAAGTAAGATTTCTTCGGATAAAAAACCTGTCTCCCATAAAATCCCCCCCTCCAAAGCCTTTTTGCACCGCAAAAAGCTGTTAATATCTTTTTCTCTTCCGGTCGATAGTCAGTGGTCCAGTGAATTTTTCTTTCTGTCCGACCGTCATTGTTCTGGTGTTTATTGAGCTAAGTCGAGATCGAACGTCTCAAAAATAATGTTGATCGGCTCTTCCTTACGGGCAATGTGTCGGCAGTATCGTTTGAGTGACGTTTATTTTTAATTGGTTTTGGTAGCGTATTAGTCCACGCGCGAAAGAGCAGGACACAAAATGTTTTAAATAATAAAAACAGTACTTCATACATGTGCGAATGATGAAACGTTTTTATTTTCTGCTCAAATTTTCATTGTTTCTCATCGTAGCTACGTCGTTTTGAATTTCTTGATTTGCTGTATGCACTTTATTTGATAATCTTTGGTTGTTTTTGTAGATAGCTTGATTTCGAAGGGGTTTCATATGGTACGCTTTCGTTTCTTGGATTTTTTTAAACTTAAATATTTTCTGGTCAGAAAACACCAAAGGTTAAAACTATTCATCAAATCTGTCCCAAATAAATTGTCAAACATTTTTACCTTTTTGATAATCTCGTGTAAATTTACTCGTAAAAATAATTTGCCAATGAAATTAATTTTTTTTGTTAGTTTTGTTGCGTATGCAAATTTATAACCTGGCCCAGTGTTCAACTCTAATTTCTCAGTATTTTAAATATTTTGACGTATTTGCGTAAAATTTTCGTCTGAATTTTCGTGGTTAACTCTATGCAAATCTTAATGATTAAGTTGAAAAAACCCCCAAACAAACAACATTTTTCCCAATATAATTCTTCAAATCGGTAACAAGTCGGGAGTAATTTCTTCTGATTTTGCATAATTTTCTAGTTTTAAAAATGTAGGTAGCCATTTTCTTTTCTCTCTTTTCCCGGGGAGTATTTTTTTAAAAATTATTTATACTGAAAATATGATTGAACATTATTTTTCTGTTTTGCAGATGAATTTCCAATAAAAATATAGTAAATAAAATACAATAAATAAAATATACGAACACACACACACACACACACACACACACACACACACACACACACACACACACACACACGCACGCACACGCACGCGCACGCGCACGCGCACGCGCACGCGCACGCACACGCACACGCACGCACGCACGCACGCACACACACACACACACACACACACACACACACACACACACACACACACACACCTATTTGAAATTTCGATTGCTTATATTTATAACAGTTCCAATTAAAATATTTTCTCTCATTGTTTAAGGATCGGAAGGTAGCATTCACATCATTGTATAACAATCTGATCCTGGATCCAATATTTTCCACCATTGTACGCCATCAATGCAACAATGGTCATAGTTATGTTTATGTTGAAAGCTTTTTGTTCCGTGTACAAATTTTTTAAATATTAAATAAACATACTTTAATAAAATGTTGATGTTTATAAAGATTTTATGATCAATTTTAAAAATTAATTTCTTCCATTTTTTATCAACAAAAGTAGGGTTTTTTTCCAAGAAAAGATGGATTTCTTTTTTTTACCATAAAGTGTTAGGTGAAAGCTTTTCAAGAAAACTTACATTTTTTGTGTTTTATAGAAGAAAATTGTCAGTAATCTTATTTTTTTAATGCTTTTTATGAAAATAGTAAATTTTTAGGTGAAAGTACAGAAAAGTTTTCCAAAAAATGTCCACATTATTTTTTGTCAACATATGTTAACAAATAAACAGAAAAATACCCCCATCAATCAAGAAATAATAAAAAATTATATTGAAAAAAAAAATTGTCGATTTGGTGTTTCAACATTTGAACAACGCTCGGCCTAATCCGGTGATTGCCGGTCGAGCCCTAACCATAATTGACGGAAAATCTTGAGGATCCGCATTAAATTCTTTTAAATTTCCTCTTTTCTTTCAATTTTTTTTTAGTTCTTTTTTCAATTCTTTTTTTCAATTCTTTTTTTCAATTTTTTTTTCAATTCTTTTTTCAATTTTTTTCAATTCTTTTTCCAATTTTTTTCAATTCTTTGTTTTTTCAATTCTTTTTTTCAATTCGTTTTTTCAATTCCTTTTTAGATTTTTTGAGAGGATTACTAGCGATTGCAAACTACCAAATTTAACCAAAATGCAAAAATATTCAACGTTTAAAAGTTTTTAAAAGGGTGCCCAGTTTCTAATACAAAGTTCTAGTAAAACGATCCCCTTTATTGGAAACACTCAAGGCAAACATGAAACCAAATTATTGCCCGTATGGTTGGGAGGGGTTCTTTTCGTTTTTTTTTTCTCAATATTTTCAGCAGATGATTATTCATTTGACACTCATATACTAGATTCTGCCATTTCTTTTAATTCCAAAACGAGAGGGAAAGGGGGAGAGAGAGAGAGTGAGAGAGAAAGAGGAAAACACTGATGTAGATATTGCTGCCGCCGTAAAATGTAAGAAAATGAATGCAGCAATTTACTCAGAGAACAAAAGTAGGTATCATTGCGATGCTATATTTGAATGGTACATTAGCGTTCGCTTAGCATACAAATACCGTTAATCCGGAATATAGGAATGATTAGAGCTCAGCCAATAAGAATGAGCCGAAGTTTGGCAAGACATTATTATTTTTGGATCGGAAAAGGAAAAGGTTATGTAATGTCTATGAGTTTATTATCCAGGTACGAAGGGTGTAAGCACATTATATATACAATGTGTATATTTCCTCCCAGTATTGACTGGGGTCGGTAAGAGGACTTGATATTTACAAGGAAAAATAGGACCTACTTCCTCTAAAGATGGTAGCAATTGTGATGGTGTTGCTCCTAGGATGTAATGTAAAATTTTATTATAATAACTAAATGTGTTTGAAATGTCGTTCTAAAGTTAAATAAAATATTGGCTAATAGTCTACACATAATAAATATATATATATATATATATATATATATATATATATATATATATATATATATATATATATTTAAGCAAATATTATTAAATGCAACGGAGACACTTTGCTTTATGATTCTTTTTTTTTTTAATTTTTCGATTTTCCGTATAATCTTTTTTGTATTAAAATCCAAAATATTAATAAAAGTTCCATAGTTGTTGCTGTCACAAGCGCTTTCGATTCGTCCACGAATCATCACCAGGTGTTGAAGCAAAAGTCCGAATGAGCGAAAATGAGAATTAAAAGTGAAAACTAAAATATACAGTAAATGGCGATAAGTTTAAATATATAGAGTCGATGAAAAGTCGATTAAAAATACTTTTTTTATTTTGATACAAAAAAGATTATTCGGAAAATCGAAAAATTAAAAAAAAAAGAATCATAAAGCAAAGTGTCTTCGTTGCATTTAATAATATTTGCTTGAATATATATATATATATATATATATATATATATATATATATATATATATATATTAATTTTATTTATACAAACATTAATGGCTACATATGTGCATACATGTTTCTGTAATCACCCACGTTAGGGGATTACGTCTTCAGGCCAAGAATTACCGTCGACGGTAATTCTTGGCCTGAAGACGTATGCACATATGTAGCCATTAATGTTTGTATAAATAAAATTAATATACCTGCTCTGTTCACTCATTGAGCACTATTTTGGTAGACACATGTTGTTTCATTGGATGTACTTCTAGGAAACTAAACTCTACTGGCTATATATATATATATATACATATATATATATATATATATATATATATATATATATATATATCTGTATAGTGTAAGTTATCATTCCCAAACCAGAATATGCATTTTATGCATATTTTATTCATGTTTATATAGTACGTTTTACACGCGTTTCGTTGAATAGTGGAAGTCAACCAAACAACTCATCAGAGACAGATATGCGTTCCTCGAAAAAAAAAAAAAAAAACAACAGTTGGGGAGATTTATTCCTTGAATTTAAAAGGATTTAGTGAAACCAAAAATGTTGGCAAAAGGAAATGCATATCTTTTAAAGTTTTCAAAATTATTAAAAATATATCTCTATATATAAAGTAGTAGCGTTCTTGTGTGTGTGTGTAAAAAATCTCTATATATAAAGTAGTAGCGACGGATGGTACTATAGAATTCATAATAGACCTGGGATGATTCGATTGTTTATGCACATAGAAAAGGTTCAAATTAGGCTTATGGTAAGGGGAGTAGGTTTCCGAATTTAGATTTAAGGATATGTCCAAGAAGTTGGATGTCTTCTTATTTCAACTTTATATCAACTTTAATAGAAAGGCCATAGTTTCTAAAGAACTCATGTTATTTCTTTACGGTATTATTCTAATGTGTGGGCCTGTCTTTTGTGATGAAGAGGGCATCATCTCTATATAGGCCTCCCTACAGGTTTTTGAATTCTAAGCTGAGCTCCTTTAACAAGTAGACACCGACCAAATCGGTTACTTGTGCGGAGTCGGTCGACCCATCAAAATGTCCAAATTAGATGGTGTATCTTTCCTGGTCCAGTACTTTCCATCAAAGGCAATCAGAGAACGCCTAGCCAGAAGGATGAGTTTCCTTTCTAGATATGCTATATTGGAATTGTTCTTAGCGAAAATCAGGGCTTTATTAAGAAGTATTGGGGATATAGATTGGTAATAATGTGTATGTGTGTACAACAACCAATGACCAAAGAAATATAAAGGCCATGTTTGTGTACACCTCTCCTTGTGATGAAATATTAATGCCCATGTTAGGATACTTCTATCACCGGAGACATTATATTCTATATGCACTTTCAATATATATGAATTCTTCAAACCACTTTTATATTATTGAGTTACGGTCATTAACATATCACATTAAATGAAATCTATTTAAATAATTATCTCGATGACATTACTTATTCGACATAATAGCTTTGTTTCAACTGTACTAATTAAAACATTTTTCATTATTTAGTTTATTTAAATTTAAAGTTATATTTGATTTAACTTATTATATCTGAAATCTGAAACCGTTTTATTTTCAAACAAAAAACCAGAAAACCAAAAGGGGAAATAACTGTGATAGTTTAATTGAAAAATTACGTTATTAAATATTTCCTGTTTTTGTTTTTATTTCGAAATATTATTATAAGTTGAATTATTTTTAATTCAGAGGAAATATTTTTCCGCTTATTCTTGATTTTTTATTTATTTATTAGAGAAAATAAAACTAATGTTGTCATGTAATTGCATCCTCACAAGGGCAGAGTTAGTCAGAGACACATGTGAAGAAAATCCCCTGCTCTTTTTTTTTGTTTATAAAATTTAATCGGTATTGGCCAGGATTTATTATAATAATTATACCATAGCAAGTGTGTTTTATTGCTTGTGAACAGATTTTCTTTATAATTTATTTAATATCTTAAATTAAAAATGGTCAATTTTTACGACGTGACCCAGCGTCGTTTAACCCCTAGAAAAAAAAATGGTCTTTCTTTCCAACTCCTCAAAAAACTTGAAAATGACGACTTTTAATGGTTTTCGATGGTGCTGAAAACGAATATCACATTTAAATTTGGGGCAGATAATATGAAAAATTACTTTTTCAAAATGTGGGGGATTTTCCTATATATAGTTAACGTAAAATTTCTAACCACCTAATAATTTCTTCATATTATAAAACAAATTTATCTGTGATATTCGTTTTCAGCACCACCGAAAACCGGCGCTGTTTTTTTTACTAAGAGATTCGTTTATTTTTTCATAATTTAGGACGTAAATAATGCTGTCAGTAAGCTTACACGAGCGATCGCTTTACAAAAATATAATTTTGTTTTTCATTTTTTTTTTTGAGGTGGGTATTTAATTATAAAATTTGTATAATTTTTACCAGGTGCTTCTGTAGTTTACTTAACCGCCTCCTAATGTAAACAGAATTTTTGTGAAATGTTAAACTGTAGAAGCACCTGTTCACAACTATACAAGTTGTATAATGAAAAAAGAACGAAAAATAAAAGTATGCTTTTGTAAACTTACTATCAGCAGAATTAGCGTCTTAAATTATGAGATGAAAAAATGGACGCATCTCTTAGTAAAAATGCGCCAATTTTCGGGGTTGCTGAAAACGAATATCACAGTAAAATTTGTTTTATGATATGAAGAAATTACTAGATGACCAGAAAGTGGGTTCTCAATTTACGTTAAATTTATATAAGAAAGTGATCCCCCACTTTTTGAAAAAGTAATTTCTTCATATCATGAAAACTACTTATCTGCCTCAAATTTAAACGTAATATTCGTTTTCAGCACCACCGAAAACCATTAAAAGTCGTCATTTTAAAGTTTTTGAGGGAGTTGGAAAGAAACTTGACATTGACCCCAAAAATTAAGACTATGGTTTTTAGTGGCCTAATATGTTTAAGCAGCTTTTATAAATAATATGAAAGAAGAAATTTTGAAAAAAAAATTTAACATTTTAGCGTAGGGGATAACTTTTCTATATAAATTAAAAAAAAGTAAAATGAGCACCAGTTGCTTGGCCACAAAGCGTTCAACTAGATATGTCATCTCTAACCTTTTTTTTCAAGTTTGGCGATCGAGGGAGGGGGACAAAACATGACAAATACAAATTTAAAAAAAAATTTTTTGTGGTGGGGGAGGCGGGAATTACATTTGAAACATAAAATAACAATAAATTTAATTAATTTTTATGAGACCATTCTGTACTTTCACCTAACAATTTTATAAGCAGAACGAACTCCAAAATATGACAAATTCAATTTTTTCGGGGGAGGGGAGGATTACATTAGAAATATAAAATGACGAAAAATGTCATTTAATTGTTTTTGGAATTACTTTTTGGTAGATCTTTTTATTTTTAAAAATTTTTTTGCGATCACACGGGCTATTTTTATTGAAACAAAAGTTGTAATGATTTATTTTTAATTATCTTTTCTTGGGGGGGGGCTTTCCAATGCTCAATATCCGGAGAATAGTTTTTTCTCTTTGTAGCCCTTCTGCCGAAATATCTGGTGGAGAGAGTATCACATACTTCTTTTTTTTTGGGCGATTACATTTACATGTTTTCATCCGTTCTTTTATTTTTTGTTGTGGGGGTATCCACGTTGCCCATGATGAAAATGATTAGTATACCGGTGTGTTTCAAACAGAACTTCATGTCAACCCAGGCAACGCTGGGTACCCATGCTAGTATATATATATATATATATATATATATATATATATATATATATATATATTTGCGTGCGTGTAAATATTCAGAAACGGGACTTCAAAAATGTTTATTTGATTCTAAATAAAGAGCTGCACAAAATAGACCCAAGGAAACCTCCAGAGTATTATCATAAAGAAATTGTTTACGTTGGACTTAAAAATGACCATGTTATAGTCAGCTGGGAAGCAGCTACGCGGTATTGTGTTCTACAGACGAAAAGTTCTGAGAACAAAACTCTGCTGATAAAATTTTCGTTTATAACACATTTTGTTGGCTAGTTTTTTTTGCTTTTTTTTTTTACCTTGAAGTAATATTTTTACCTCTTTACACCAAGTGGCTTGATGCCTTGTCTGGAGCGATTTCTAAAAAAACAGTGACGCAAGAAAAGAAGAATAAATTTAACAGAGGACGCTCGGGTGGTAATTGGGCTACTCTTACTTAACTATAGACTTCTAGTCAGGAAAGTACCCTTTTAGAGAGTATCCGTTGTTTCTTGAAACGGAAAGAACCCAGGAACAACAACTTTTTTCCCACCTCCTCATTATTTGTTGTGTTATTCGACCTTTCATTTCATAGTTGCTCTCCTTTTCAGCCTTACTCTCCTTCCATCCTTACTCTCCGTTTCTTTTTGATCTCCTATTTTTCCAACAATTTGTGTTCTGTAGTTCGTCCCACTGCTACCGTTTCTCTCTCTCCCCCTCTCCCCCTCTCTCCTCTCTCTTTCTCTCTCTCTCTCTCTCTCTCTGTTTACCTCATCGTTTTTCTTGTCTTTCTACTCTAGTCCCTTTGTCTTCCTTCTTCTATTCTCCCCCCCCCTCTCTCTCTTTCCTTTCCCTTTCTTATTCTTTCTTATTCCCCTCTCTCTGTCTTATCTCTCGTTCCCTTTCTCTCTGTTTTCTCTCTCTTCCCGTTTCTCTCTCTCTCTCTCTCTCTCTCTCTCTCTCTCTCTCTCTTTCCATGATTGAAATACCAACGGTAGAAGCAGTGTTAGTAGCCGTCTAAGCGGCACCGATATTTGGACAGACGCTGCTGGTCTCTCTCCACGAATCTAAACGCCTGTCGCTTGGCAACCGTATTTTCCCCTCCGAATTCGATACGGACAAATAAAGAGGAGGAAGGGGACAAAGGCATGAAAGTGTGAAGTGAGGGTATAGTACCATTGATAGATAGATAGATAAATAGATAGATAGAGAGAGAGAGAGAGAGAGAAAGAAAGAAAGACAGAGAGAGAGAGAGAGATAGAGAGAGAGAGGGGGGGATGAAAGCAAGGGGAAAGAGGAAGAAAAGAGAGGCATGGGACTGAGAAGAGAGGGTGTAGTTCCATTGAAAGAAAAGAGAGAGATATAGAGGGAAGAAAAAGGGATAAGGCGAGCGAGCAAGCGAGAGAGAGAGAGAGAGAGAGAGAGAGAGAGAAAGGGAAAGAGAGAGAGAGAGAGAAGACAGAGAGAGAGGGGAATAAGAAAGCGAAGGGAAAGAGAGAGGAGAATTGATGAAGAGAGCGAGAGAGATAGATAGATAGATAGATAGATAGAGAGAGAGAGAGAGAGAGAGAGAGAGGGAGAGACTAGAAGAAGGAAGAGAAAGGGACTAGAGTAGAAAAACGATAAAAACGATGAGGTAAACACAGAGAGAGAGAGAGAGAGAGAGAGAGAGAGAGAGAGAGAGAGAGAGAGAGAGAAATCACTTGTACCCTCTTGATGTACATATTCTTGACTAATCCGACAAGCAGCAAAATTCCCCCCTCTGTGATAGTTCAGGTCCCTAGATGCCGGGAATCCATCTACTCTAATGGTTTCTTTCCCTGGTCTGCTAGAGTTTGCAATTCCCTCCCTGTATCTTGCTTCTTTGACTGCACTAACCTGCATAAGTTTAGATGTAACGCGAACAAATACCTCGTTGCTCAAATCCCCCACGGTCGCCTGTTAGACAGGATTTTAAATAGTACGTTCCAAGTGGCAATATACGTTGTTTGTGGTGAAAAAGTTTTTTAATAAAAAAGTGAACAGAAGAAGAAGAAGAAGAAGAAGAAGAAGAAGAAGAAGAAGAAGAAGAAGAAGAAGAAGAGAGAGTGTGTGTGTGTGTGTGAGAGAGAGAGAGAGAGAGAGAATTGGACAGTCGAAAAGGAGAGAGGACCAGAAGAAATAAGAGAGAGAGAGAGAGAGAGAGAGAGAGAGAGAGAGAGAGAGAGAGAGAGGGGGGGGGGGGATCGGTAAAAGGTGAGAGTGCCAAAGGAGGAGGAGAATTGAAAGAAGGAGTAGGAGGTTACTTCCCGTCCCATCGTTTATCGTCAGAGTTCTTCGTGGAATTCGCTCGCCGAACGCACTTTTTGCGCGCGAGTCTGCGTCGTATGGTGTGTTAACCCGACGGTTCGTCCGGGCAGAGCACCTGTCAATACCAACGGCCGAGACGCGAACGAAAGCAAAGGATTTAAAAGAAAGTAAGAAAAATAACACAATTGAAGAAAGAAAAATAAGTTCGTTTTTCCTTCTTTTTTTAAATCTTGGCTTCCAAACTCATCGCAGCCACGATTTAACTCCGTAAAAAAAAAAAAATGTGTTTAAAAAAAGTCGCATACCTAATAGGTTCTGAACTATCAACTAAACCCCAACCTCTCTACCATCGCTGAAAACGTGGCATCCTTGTGCCTGTTTTAGAAGTATTTCAATGCCAAGTGCTCTGACGAACTCCGAGCACTAGTATCCCCTCGACAATACCCTCGACAAACCTGACAAACAGCAAAATCCCACCCCTACACTGTAAAGATTCCTAAATGCCGTAAAGTTTTCTATTTGAATAGCTTTTTCCCTCGGACTGCTGCACTTTGGAATTCCCTTCCGGGCCCCTGCTTCCCTGATTGTACTGACATGCAGAAATTTCACATGCAGAAATTTAAATGTAATGTAAACAGACATCTCGTTGCTCAACTCCCTAAATAGTATCCCTGCAAATCTGGTCCTAAATAGAAGCCTCTCAGTGACTCTGTGCCTTGGGTGGAGTGCAGCGTTAATAATAGTAGTAGTAGTAGTAGTAATAATAATAATAATAATAATAATAATAATAATAATAATAATAATAAATCCACTGATTTTTACGATTGTTATTAAATCGTTAAATAGTTGCCGAAACGATTGTCAAAATTGTAACATCTACGAGATATTACTTCAGTCACACACACACAATCACACACAATCACAAACACAATTACAAACACAATTACAAATACAATCACACACACAATCACACACACAGCATCAAATAACGGAAAGGAAAAGGAGATACGAAAGAGAGAGAGAGAGAGAGAGAGAGAAAGAGAAAGAAAGGTAACCTTCAAAAAGTTAAATATAAACTTCAACATTATACTACAACATTACACGTTACACTTTTCACAGAATAATACGCTAAGATATTTCGTAATTGTACGTACGTTATCACAAAAAAAAAAAAAAAAAAAAACGAAATCGCCAATGACTAAATACAAAATATGACTGAGAAATAGCTAATGTCGTTGTTTGTCCAAAAGTTAAATGTTCTTGTTTTATCCATTTCAAAATGAATTGTTCTGAAATCGAATAAGCCTGCATAAATAGAATCCTCCTCTCGACTTAAACAACCCATTCGTTGAACTTTATTTTAATTGTTACAATTTTAAATCAGTAAATTATTTAGTCGAAAATTATTTATATTGTTACGATATAGAGACAAATTAAATGTTCTTTTTATTTATTTAATATATAAAAAGCTATATATCTGTCTTTCTGTTCGTCTCCATATTTTCAAACTCTATCTCCTCCGAAGCTAAAAGCCACAGAGCGGCGCAAGGGGCCTCAAATGATTGGACTTTTTATGGACTGTTTTTTTATGATCGGTTTAAGGGATCAAAAATAGGTCAAAATTGAAAAAAAATTATTATACATGTTGTATATTTATCTTAGTTTATACGTGTCACGTTGGTACGGTGGTAACGTCACCAGCTTTGAATGCCACAGTTTTGGTTTTGGTTTCGATTCTACTTTATGACACCGAAATACTTTTTTTTTTACTTTTGAAATTACAATTCTATAATAATAGATACGAAATTTGGACGAATTAAAATATCATTTTTAAGCGTATTTTACACCCGGGCAAAACCGGGCGCCACCCTGATAGTTTAAAATATATTGTATGGCAAAAAGGACAAGACACTAGGCAAGCAACTGTAAACTTTCCGTTTGGTCTTATTAGTTCAAAATAATATGTAATTATAACTTATAATAAGTTGTAATATATAATACTACATAATTATACGTTATAATACGTTATAACAAAATAAAAAAGAATAAACCAACACTAATTAATCGAAGGAATGTAAAAAGCTTAAACCCCAGTCTGACAACAAATGACCGATATAAATAACTTTATAATTAAATTTATTAATTTTAAAATTATTTCCTACAAAATTTATTAATTTTAAAATTATTTCCTACAAAATTTAAGGTATTTTTGTAAAAAAAAAAAAAAAAAAAAGAAAAAAGAAGAATTGTTAAAGATGAATAAGTAAATAAATAGATATTTGCTTTATTCGGTTGTTCGTATATTTTGATAAAGTGCGGATGGTTGCCCGAAATATTAAATATTATATCAGCATTCATATTTTTCATGCGATTTCTTTTTCTTTTATTGCAAATGTAGGGACATTCATCATTTTTAACCGAGAAATAGGCATATATATGTAGGTGATACTGTGAATCTGCAGTTAAATATTAAATTTAAACACATTTTACACACACACACACACACATACACACACACACACACACACACACACATATATATATATATATATATATATATATATATAAAGTTAATTTAATGTTATTTTATACATGTTTACAATATAAAAGTTAAACGAAGATTCATATATCCCTGAATAATAACTATTTTTACACACTGCGGAGAGCTGTTTCATCGCGTACAACTGATCATAGTGGCTAGACATAGTATTCATAACGAGATTCGAAACTGAACCAACTAGTCACATACAAATGTAATATATAGCCCCCCCCCCTCCACAGGCAGCTTGTTTCGTTATATCATAGTTTCCCGTGTGGTGGGATCACTAAGTAACGCGAACTGAAATCGAAACCCGACTGCTTTGAGCAACATGTTGATGTCTTTGCTAGCACACGTTGTTTACGGTAGGTTACATTTATCTATCTAAGCTTTACCATATCTATCAAGGCAATTTAGCTTGACCATTTCCCACGAGGTTAAAATTCTGTGTAGCTTAATTGCCATATTTTTTATGATTTACTACTTTGTTTTATTCGCGTATTGAGCACTTTTGAAGTAAATATTGAAAACATATATATATATATATATATATATATATATGTGTGTGTGTGTGTGTGTGTGTGTGTGTGTGTGTTCTTATAACATATTATGAGGATACATGAAATTGTATTATCAGTCTATCTATCTGGCTATCTAGCTAACAGAAAAGACGAGAGGAGAAAAAAAACATAGAAATAATAAAAACTCGGACCTGTTGCTGTCTTTGAAGGAGTCGATAAACGGACCAATTTGATCGGAATAAAAAAGACGGACAGGTGCGCGAACTGCACAGATAGAAGGAGAAAAGGGCAAAAAAAAAAAAAGCATAAATAAAAAGAAAAAAGAAGAAGAAAAAAATAATTGATTTTCAAAACAGCTGTTGAGGATTTGGCGTTGGTTGAAATGGCAGCACAACTCCAGCCGGGATTGCGAGAAAGAAGTTGTCTGCGAAGATAGACAACATTCAACCGGTTCCAAACAACATCGATCTATTTAATCAGGCATTAAATAGAAATCCATTATTGTCTCGTTGGACATTACGGAACGGGAGTAAAGGTAAGCAGACACGTCAAAAGACGTTTACTTTAAGAAAAAAAGAAATAATTATCGGAAAGAGAGAGAGAGAGAGAGAGAGAGAGAGAGAGAGAGAGAGAGAGAGAGAGAGAGAGAACTAGAAACGCTCCGAATAAAAGATATCAAAGGTCGTTGTACAGACACGTCTTGTAAAACCAGGAAATAATTGAATAAAAGAAAAATAAATAAAAAAATAAATAGATAAAAAGAAAGAAAGCGAGTGAAAATGACTTTTAAAGAAGAAAAGAAACAAAATCGACTTTTTTTTTAATATTCGTTCAATCATTTTAGCGAGTTTAACGATTCGAAGGCGACTTTTAGCTTTTTGTAATTTTTTAAAAAAAGTTTCGTGTGACAGACTAGTCTGTAATAACGTGACAGATAGGCTAAAAAAACAAAAAAACAAAAACAAAACGAAACAAAACAAAAAACAAAACAACAACAAAAACAAACAAAAACAAATAAATAAAACAAATCCAGAAGTCTTTCAAGGACATATATAAATACCTGAGACAATTCAAATAAGGACATATTTATTTTTGTGGTATAAACTCATTTGATACATACGCATTAACACACACATCTAGACACTAGCACACATATACACACAAAGATCCACATAAATACACGCCTATACACACAAACACGCAAGTATATATATATATATATATATATATATATATATATATATATATATATATATATATATATATATATACACATATATAAACACAAACGCGCACATACAAACAAGCACTAACACACAGTTATACACACAAACGCGCACACATGCACACCCCACACACCCGTATTCACACATTAATAATAAAAAGAAAGGAAAGAAAGACAAATTTGAAATCCCAAATTCTCGTGTTATTCCATCCGAAGATTCAAAAGTCCGTGAAACCATTGTACCTATTTACAATGCCTCCCCACGGGACAGAGTTAGACACCAGGGTCGTTTTTTTAACGTGGAGAAAGTCCGTGAAACCATTGTAATCGCAGATTAAAAAGAACGTACTTCCCTTAACAAAAAATAAATAAATAAATAAATAAATAAATAAAAATAAATAATAAATAAATAAAAATAATAAAAATACATGTCGCCTGAGTGAATAAAAGTATATATATATATATATATATATATATATATATATATATATATATATATATATATATATATATATATATATATATTTAAAAATACGAATTCCCAGAAAAAAAAACGCCAGTATATGTAAAAATACATAAATAAATAAATATAAAAATGAACTAAATATAAGTAAGCCAAAAAATTTTGAAAAACTTTCTGAAATCATAACTTCCGGTGCATAATTTAATTAAGTAAATTTTTATTTTCTGCGCCGTTACTTTTCCCGATCCTTTAAAAAAAAACCCAATCTTATACAAGATTTTGTTTTAATTGAAACGACAACATTACTTTAAGAAAGTTTTCTGCACTAATTATGTATGAACTTTAAACTTTATACTTCATACTACAAACTACACACATTAAAGGACGACAGAAATCTTCCTAACATTTTGGTAAGTAAACAAATGATTTTGCAAAAATGCCATATGTTCGTGTGCCGTGTTTTTCATTCCTTTATTAAAATGTGAAATTTTAAGTGCTTTGTTTATTTCACGTAACATGACCGTCAATGGATTGCGGATATAATAGCAATAACAAGAAAACACTCAATATACGTATTTTATTGGAGTGGATGTACCACTGACCCGTTGGATCACAACCACTGCAACTTTTTATTCCACTTGGATTTAAACGGAAAGTTCTTAAACTGTGACATATTTGTTAAAAGGTATTGATGTGACCCAACATCTAGCGCGCGAACACACACACACACACACACACACACACACACACACACACACACACACACACACACACACACACACCCACAAACACACACACGAAACACACACCCACAAACACACACACACACACACATACACATACACACACAAAACATATACACTCAGAAACAAACACACATAAATTATATAAGTTACGTGTGTTTTATATATTTTGTATATATATATGTATATATACATATATATATGCATATGTATATGCATATATACATATATATACATCTATATGTATGTATATATATTCATATATATATGTATATATATATACATATATATGTATACATATGTATACATATATATATACACATTATATATGTATAAATATATGTATACATATTTGTATATATATGCATACATATATATACATATATATTCATATATATAGATATATATTCATACATACACACACACGTACACACATACATATATATATTCAGGTTGTATATATATATATATATATGTACGTATGTTATACATATATTAGGGATGGGACGATTTCAATATTTTTTTCCGATTCCGATACAATTACCGATTCCGATTCTTTATAAATATCTACATATTTAACTATAATGTTGTTATTTTTCACGATTACTGTAAAAACACATGTTATACGTGCGGATATTTTCTTAAACATAAAAATTTGTGGGGCATGGTCTATCGATTTTCGTTTTACTAATAGGTTAAAACTAATCGATATTTATTATTTTAGTATTACTATCAGCTGTAGATTACTTTTCTTCATAGAAAAAAAAAAACAATTAAAAGAATCGTTTTTTTTATCATCGGAAAATAGGCGCAATTTTTTCCGATTCCGATGCCCCCAAAAGTTCCGATTTTTTTCGATTCCCATTTCCGATAATCGTCCCAACACTAATATGTATGCATATGCGACATAAAAATATAACTAAATATGATGCAAATCAAGTTAACTCGATTGGATTATTAGTTTTGGTACTTCTTTTCCTTCTTTTCCTTTTTGGTTAAGCGAGCTGACAGACTTCGAAACTTCAAACCTCAAACCCTGCATGAATTGAAGGAAAACAAGCGGAACGAAATAAGGGAGTTAAATCGCAATCCAGAGATTCTGCAATCTGTCATGAATAATGTTTTGGAAAAAGCACAAATACGCGAAGCTGAAAATGGGCAACATTTAAAAGACATTATTTTCATAAATAAAAATTGTTTGAATTTTGTAATTAAAAAAAATCTCAATGTCTTTGTCAGATTTTGTTAAAAAGATATCATAAAAATAAAAAATCTATTAAGTTCAAAACCCTTCAGTGATTTTTAGACACCCTATATATATATATATATATATATATATATATATATATATATATATATATATATATATATATATGGATGAAACGCGGAATATTCTGTGTAGCTTAATTGCCATATATATTTTATAAATTACTAACAAGCTCTACCTACGTATTGAGCACTTTTGAAGTAAATACTTAAAGTTTACGCATAAATCTATACTTTCGTATATTAATTTTATGTGAGTAAATGAAGTAGTTATATATATATATATATATACATATATATATATATATATATATATATATATATATATATATATATATATATAGAGAGAGAGAGAGAGAGAGAGAGAGAGGGAGGGGTTAATGTTGTGGATTTCCGCGTATCTCATTCACGTAAAATATACAACTATCTGTTAGTATACACCGCTTTCACATACAAACGTCTACTTTAAGTAAAAATCGATTTTTCTCATGCAATAAATAAAATGTACACGAAGTAAAATAAAACTCGCAAGTCAACACGGTGTGTCTAAAATGTTACGGGACTCAGTGTGCTATGTGAGCTATGAGAGAAAGAGAGTAAAGCGGACAGCATCATCACCATGGATACCTTCATAGTATATAATTGTGATCAACCTTTGAATTTGTTCTACATGTTTTTTTTGTTGTTTGTTTACAACTTTTTCACCACGGCAATGCACCTGCTCAACATTCTGGTCGACAATATCACCAGATCTCGATCGATGACTTTTCCCTCAGCGGTTTTCAAGAAAACCTGTTTTGGAAAGGTCTGTAACGACGAAGGTGAGATAATAAAAATGAATATATTTACATCACACACACACACACACACACACACACACACACACACACACACACACACACACACACACACACACACACACACATATATGTATGTGGTGTGTGTGTGTGTGTGTGTGTGTGTTTGTATATCTTGGCAGCAAGGTTTTATACAAGCACGTCTGATTGAACATGACAGAGTTATTCATTTTTCCGATTTTTTATGGATATCTTTTCGATTCACTGAGCGGTCTTTTTTTTTATTTAAGTTGGCATATTGTATACAATGGCACCAAAAAGTTGTTGCTCAAGCGCTTTCTATCTATCTATCTATCTATCTATCTATCTATCTATCTATCTATCTATTTGATGATATATTTTTGTAATTTTAACACAATCCTACTAAGACATGAAATATTTTTTATTTATGAAATATAATGTATTTTAAATGTTGCCCATTTTCAGCTTCGCATATTTGTGCTCTTTCCAAAACATTATTCATAACAGATTGCAGAATCTCTGGATTGCGATTTAACTCCCTTATTTTGTTTCTGATGATTTCCTTCAATTCTTTCAGGGTCTCGGGTTGTTAATATACTCTTATTTTGAGATGTACCACAAGAAAAAGTTGAGGCTAATCAAGTCTGGGTAACATGGTGGTCTTTTTTGACATTGGCATAGCGAGAGATAATATGCGAAGCTGAAGATGGGCAACATTTGAAAAACATTTGAAAAACATTTGGAAAACACTTATATATATATATATATATATATATATATATATATATATATATATATATATATTATTTTTTTTATTACCGTCTTATCTGTTTGGTTACATATGTTTTAGATGTTGGACCATGTTTACGGTCCAACAGCCTCGTCAGGACATATGTAACCAAACAGATAAAACGGTAATAAAAATATAAAACACATATTTGCTCTGCAATAGTAATGAGCACTCTCTTCAAGTTATTAATCATCAGTTTTACCAAATATATATATATATATATATATATATGTATATATATATATATATATATGTATATATATATATATGTGTATGTATATATATTTGAAATTGGTATATTTAGGCAGTATTTTTTCATTCAAGCAAATATTATTAAATGCAACGGAGAAACTTTGCTTTACGATTCTTTTTTTTTTTTTTTTAATTTTTCGATTTTCTGTATAATCGTTGTTGTATCAAAATCAAAAATATTAATAAAAGTTCTATAATTGTCGCTGTTACGGGCGCTTTTGATTCGTCCATGAATCATCTTCAGGTGTTGAGGTAAAAGTTCGAAGGAGCGAAAATCAGAATTAAAAGTGAAAACTAAAATATACAGTAAATGGCGATAAGTTAAAATACATAGAGTTGATGAAAAGTCGATTAAAATTATAGGTTGATTAAAAATTCGAGTATTAAAATCAGCAAGTTCATGGACACTGTCAACTACGCAAGACATTTTAGAACGTTACTGCTTTTCCCGAATGCAATATCATTTATAGTGGGTTCAAGGGTTCTAATATATGACGCTTCAAGAATTTTTTAATTTTTAATTTTTTAAAATATTATTTTCATGTATAATTTTTATGTTGTCAAGAGGACCTTTCT
Organism: Euprymna scolopes; assembly: GCF_053919585.1. NCBI lineage: Eukaryota > Metazoa > Mollusca > Cephalopoda > Sepiida > Sepiolidae > Euprymna > Euprymna scolopes. Next base: position 68,788,965 of record NC_136521.1, on the reverse strand, counting down.
TTATATATACAGTAAAACTCCTTTAATTTGAACTTCCACTAAAGTTAGACTTCCTCTCATTTGGACTTCCTCTCATTTGGACTTCTTCTAAACCTGGACTTTCTCTAAACTTGAACTGTCTCGTCATTGAAATTGTATTAGCATATTTGATGCGGAGTTGCAGTAAAACTGTTTACATGATTTAGTCAGATGTTGCGCAGAAATGTTAATATTGGTACTATGTAATTAATGTAGATTAGCTATTGATAATTAATTTACACTAACTGTAATTTTTTGCAGATTACTATATTTAAAATAGTGTAAAACAACCCATCATAATGGCTTGCAACTCTAAAAGAAAAGTGACATTGACTTTACTCGAAAAATGTCAAATTATAGAAAATTAGATGCTGGAGTTGAAAATAGCGTTATATTGAGTGATTATAAGATTGGAAGAAGTACACTGTTGAAGGCTGCTCCTTTCTCTCCAAATAAAAGACATGTCAAAAGAGGGACTCTTCGCAGACCAAAGCAAGTTGAATTCGATTGAATATTGCATGAGTGGTTTGTAGCAAAACGGAATGAAGGTGTAGCAATATCTGGGCCCATGTTAATTGCTAAAGCAAAATCTCTTAATGAAATTCAGTGAAGACTGGCTTAGAAGCTTTAAGAGTAGACATGGTATAAGACAATTAACAATGTCAGGCGAACAACGGACTGCTGATACACACGCAGCATCAAATTATTGTGACAAATTCAAGACGGTAATTGCCGATTATGGTTTAACACCAGAGGATGTTTACAATACTGATGAGAGTGGTGTAAATTGGAAGTGCTTACCTACAAAAACATTAGCCGGACCCGAGGGCCAGAAAATAAAAGGATTCAAATTAAATAAAGACTAACAGTGATGGTATGCGCTAATGCTTCTGGAACTCATAAACTTAAGCTTCTTATCATCGGCAAATCAAAGTGTCCCCGAGCATTGAAAGAAGTTTCGCCTTTGTCAGTATCCTATTCTTCTTCAATGGATGAATGTATCAACAGTTGTTTAAAAAATGTTTTTTGCAAGAATTTGTGCCAGTTGTCCAGAGGCATTTTCTTGAATTAGGTAAACCTGATTCAAAGTGCTTGCTTCTGTTGGACAATTGTAGAGCACATCCTCCTGAGTTAGGACTAGTGTCATCTTGCGGGAATATTTTTATGTGCTACTTACCACCTAATGTGACTTCTCTCATCCAACCTATGGATCAAGGGATTATTTTGAACTTAAAATGTCTCTACAGAAATGATTTCATGATGAATATGATAAATAGTACCGTGAGTATAAGCGATTTTCAGCGCCATTTTACTATCAAAGATGCCATATTTTCTCTCGTAAGTGCATGGAATCAAGTTCGAACAAGCACATTAACAAAAGCATGGCGTAAATTATACCCAGTGCCAAAGGCTTCTGAACTGAAAGAATTAGAGAATACATCTGGTGTAGAAAAATTCTTGAAACCAAACGGTTACCGACCAACCACGCTGTTTTTTAAATCACTTAATGCAAATGATGTTGAAATATGGGTGCAACAAGATGAGGAAACTACTGATCAATATCCTGAAGGCAGTAATGGTGATCAAAATAGCGACAGCTCCCATTCTCTTGACCCTAATGTAAATAACAAAGAACACTCTGATGAAGCAATATCATGGGATGATGCAGAAAAGTCTATGGAGACGGTTATAACATTTCTAGAAAAAAGTCCTTACTTTAGTGACAACTGTTTTGCAAGCAATGTCACTCCGAAGAGATATAATCATAAAGAAGTTACAGAACCAAGAAATTGTAGATTTTCGTGACCGCTTACGGAATACAATGGCAGCGCCAGAGAGCTCAATCGATTTTTCTTTTCAATGTTTTTTGTTTCTGGTAATGATATTTAACAATTCTTACTAGCAATATATCGTAAACTCAACTTAATATATACTTGAAGTATCATATAACAATGAATTTCATTTACTATTTCTTAATTCTTAGAAAATTAAAGTTAACTGCAGCACATTTTTTTATCACGAAACTTGAACAGCATCTTCTAATTTGAACGAAGTGGATGTTCAAATTATACGAGTTATACTGCATATACGAACAAGCACAAACACACACATACACACACAAAAACACACATGCATACACACACAAACACACACACACAAACACACACACAAACAAACACACACACACACAAACAAACACACACACAAACAAACACATACACACGCACAAACACACACACAAACACACACATACACAAACACACACACACAAAGACACACACACAAACACACACATAAACACACAAACACATACACACATAGACACACACACACGCACACCCACACAAACACACACAAACACACACACAAACACACACACACAAACACACACAAACACACACACGCACAAACACACACACACAAACACACACACCAACACACAAACACACACACAAACACAAACACACATACACACACAAACACACACACACACACACACAAACACATACACTTACACACACACAAACACACTAACACACAAAACACACACACGCACACACACAAACACAAACACACATACACACACAAACACACAAACACATACACTTACACACACACACAAACACACTAACACACAAACACACACACGCACATATATATTTTGATGTTGGGAAGAGTAATCGGAATCGTGAATCGAAAGAAAACGGAATTTTTTTATTTTTTTTTTATTACATTTTCACCCCAAACAAGGCACATTTCCACTTTGGTGTAGGGGGCTACTATCAGGGGAAACAACTACTGGGGTACTATGTAGGAATTTGGGCAGCAAGATGTCGGTTCACGTTGCACTTGAACTTCTGCATGTCAGTACAGTTGGGGAAGCAGTGACCTGGAATGGAATTCCAAAGTCTAGCGGTTCTGGGGAAGAAACTACCGGAGTAGAAAGATCTTTTACATCTAGGGATCTCTACAGTGTGGGGGTGGGATTTTGCAGCTTGTCGGGTCTGTCGAGGGTGTTCACGTCGTGGGGGCACAAGTGCTTGCAGTTCATCAGAGCATTCACTATTAAAATACTTGTAGAACAGGCAGAGGGATTCAACGTTTCGTCGATGGGATAGAGGTTGAAGCTTAGAAGCCAGTTTAGGGCCTATCAGATTTGCGACTAACCCTGTCAAGGAGCGAGAGACTAGTAGCCGATGCACCAGCCCAAATATGACAGCAATACTCCATACATCGGCGAATGGTTGCCTTATTGGAATCAGAAAAAAATGTGGCTATATTCAGATGGCATAAACGATTCTATTGTTTGTATTCGTTTCAAATTTTAGTTTCTGTTAAAACAATGAAACAATGAATATTGATTTTAAATGACAATCGAAAGTCAAATTTATTTTTATGTCTGCAAAAATATAAGCATATTTTATAGAGTTTTACGGAAACGTAACGTAATCCCAGCAAAAGAAAACACTATATCAAAAATTAAAAAAGTATCAGAATCTGTAATTGGAATCGGGGAAAATATCGGAATCGTTCCATCACTATTGTATAGCGTTTTTCTTTTGGTTTGTTTCCTTTTTTTTTTTAACAATTATTTTTTGAGGTTGTGTATGTTTAAACAATTATTTTGAGGTTGTATATGTTTTTAACAATTATTTTATGAGGTTGTATATGTTTAAACAATTATTTTTGAGGTTGTATATGTTTTTAACAATTATTTTTTGAGGTTGTATATGTTTTTAACAATTATTTTTTGAGGTTGTATATGTTTAAACATTTTAAAACCAATTTTTATTTTTAGGCAGATAACTTTTTTTTTTGTTAATTAAAAAAAAATCTGATAATAATATTTTAACTTATTTAGTTTAGAACAGAATCGTTTTTTGTATCGGAATCTAAAAAAATATTGAAATCGTCCCATCATATTCTAAATTATAAAACTCATGTTTGTCTGTCTGTCTTCATTTATCAAAGTGAATCCCTAAAAATCGAGGTCGCAGACCGACACGAGGCGGGTCAAATGATTGCATTTTTTGTAGACCGTTGTTTATATATATATATATATATATATATATATATATATATATATATATATATATATATATATATATATATATATATTTCTATATATATATATATATTCTCTCTCTCTCTCTCTCTCTCATCTACTTAATATACCTTACTGAACAAGCAAAAGGCAGTTAAAATTTAAAACCTAAAAATTGAAACTTCCTCCTCTCCTCTCCTTACCCCCTTCCCTTTTTTCTTTTATTTACCATCCTCTCTCCACCCTCCTCCCTATATCTATATATCTCCACCCGCGCCTACCTGAATCTGCTACCCCCCACACACAATACAATCTAATGTATCTTAACTCTCAGAACTGAAATATTGTCAATACCCCTCTCCCTCCCCCCATATTATCTCTTACCTCACCCCCTTTTTTCTCTATTTTTTTTTCGTATTTCTTCTAAAACATTTCTTCCTAATACTAACAACCACTTCTGTAAGGTCTAACGAGGCTGTTGGATCGTAAACATGGTCCAACATTTGAAACATAGTTAACCAAACAGATAAAACGGTTATAAAAAAATAAAACACATATTTGCTCTGCAATAGTATTGAGCACTTTCTTTTTTACTAATTACCAGTTTTACCAAATATCTCTCTCTCTCTCTCTCTCTCTCTCTCTCTCTATATATATATATATATATATATATATATATATATATATATATATATATATGTCTCTCTCCCTCTCTCTCTCTCTCTCTCTCTCTCTCTCTCTCTCTCTCTCTCTATATATATATATATATATATATATATATATATATATATATATATATAGTCATCCACATGCAGTAGTGTTTCGCTGTTTCACAGCTCATCAGTGCGGTTGGACAAGCACGACCTCAAGCCAGGATCGACACCCGACCGCCTAAATGACAGCTGAATCTTCTAACCATTGCAAACGATAATGATAAATTAAAAAAAAAAATCATAAAAAATAAACATCTTATATATCCAAAGGAGTTAGAATAAAATTGTGAATGTATATATAGAAATTGAGGATGGAATTTTTCTTTATAAAATATTCGATAAAAGAAACTTTTTCCCTTTCAAATAGTTCGTATGATGATAGTACCTATCCTGTTTTTATTTGTTATGGAACCATTATGTCAGAGTTTTTGAGAACAGCTCGCGTTTTTTTTATTTTTTATTTTTTTATTACATTTTCACCCCAAACAAGGCACATTGCCACTTTGGTGTAGGGGGCTACTATCAGGGGAAACATCTACTGGGGTACTATGTAGGGATTTGGGCAGCAAGATGTTGGTTCATGTTGCACTTGAACTTATGCATGTCAGTACAGTTGGGGAAGCAGTGACCTGGAATGGAATTCCAAAGTCTAGCAGTTCTGGGGAAGAAAGAAAGATCTTTTACATCTAGGGATCTCTACAGTGTGGGGGTGGGATTTTGCAGCTTGTCGGGTCTGTCGAGGGTGTTTACGTCGTGGGGGCACAAGTGCTTGCAGTTCATCAGAGCATTCACCATTATAATACTTGTAGAACAGGCAGAGGGATGCAACGTTTCGACGATGGGACAGAGGCTGAAGCTTAGATGCCAGTTTAGGGCCTATCAGATTGGCGACTCTCTTTTGAACCCTGTCAAGAAGCGAGAGACTAGTAACCGATGCACCAGCCCAAATATGACAGCAATACTCCATACATGGGCGAATAGTGGCCTTATAGAGGTACAGGATACTTTCGGGTGTTAGAAGTTTTCTAGCACGGTAGAGAGAGCCCACCTTCCTCGCAGCGGCCCTGGCAATGCTCTCGATGTAATTGTTCCAGCTCATGTTTCCTGTGAACGTTAGGCCAAGGAGCTTGAGAGACGTACTCTCAGATAAAGAGTCGTTGGCCATTGCTATAGGTGGTAGAGAAGGTTTCTTGTAATTATTGAATGAAATCAGTTTTGTCTTGGCGGCATTGAACGTGACCATCCATTTTATTTTTAAATTAACAGATTTTATACCACAAGTTTCTAGCTTAGTAATAAGGATGATAAAACAATGTGGGGATAAAACTAAAATATTTAAACAATTAAATAAAGCATTTGTTCGTTTTCCTGGTGCTTTTGAATCGTATAAAATAAACCAGAATATATTAATAAAGGAAATTCAAAACTATATTAGTAATGTATAAAATGTATTATAAAAAAAAAGGTATGTATATATCTATCTTTGTAATCCGTTTTCGGCCAGAAATTTGGCTGTTAAGAGGTCAAAGTTCAACGATTTGACCTTTGAGAACTCTACCAAACTCCTCCGCCAATTTTGCGTATAACCAATTGAAATTTTAGATATAGGTTCTTTGGACATGGATCTAACTTAATAACTTGATTTGAGCCCAAAACAATAAATGTTAAGGGGTCATAATAGGAGTTAAAGTGTTTTAACTTCGGTCTCTACCAAATTACTCAGACAATTTCTGGTCTAAACATTTGAAATTTTACATAAAGAGTATTCAGAGATAGGACAAGCTTTTTAATCGGTTTGTGTCAAAAATTTGAGCTACAAATATATAAATGTATATATGTATGTATGTTTGCATGTCTGCCTAAAACTTTCGACAGAGGCGACGGATTTTCACGAGATCGGCATTGTTTTGAAGCTTGACCGTTCAGACGACAAATACCGAAAAATTGGCTAAAAACATTAATTTATTAACCCTCACTGGGCACTTTTCTACAGGGAGGTGTCGCTTTGTTCGCCAATATTTTCAAAAGTCATCCCCTCTTTTCGATTGTCTAGCCTTAATTCAAACCTATGTCACTCCCGGTTTGGCAGTGGTCATAACAGCAAAGACGTCACGCTTTTTCCCGTTCTTTTCCTCCTTCGAAGTATGGGTTTGAGCCTGCCTTCCTACTACCACTTTTTTTTTGTTCAACACACACCTCCAAGCACCCGGGCAACACCGGGCACCCATGCTAGAATATCTATAAAAGTGAAAGTGTCTGTCTGTCTGTCTGTCTGTGTACATTTCCCTACACAATAACTCCGTACATTTTCAGTCTACAGACTCGAAATTTGATATACAGGATAGTGATATTTGAGAAAATATTTGTAATCCGTTTTCAGCCATTTCACTATTTCGCTGAATTCTATTGATGCGTAGTTTCTATATTCTGTATAATTGTGTAGAATTTAAGATGAAAATGGTTTAGCGCGCGCGCACGCACACACACAGATATATATATATATATACTAGTTGGTCGCCGGGCCTTGCTCGGTCATAAAAGAGACTATGGGATGAGGCTGGAGAGTTGTATGTTTTGGTTTCGATTCTAGCTGATGGCACCCAAGTCATCTTTTTTATGTCTTGATATCATTACTATATATTAGTTCAATATGATAATGGATAGAGAATTGCCTCTATAATACGTCCGTAATCTGCATGAATTTTAAGATTCGTTTAATAAAAATGATATAACATTATTTGGTTTTCTAAATATGAAAAATTCTCTCCTTCTCTCTCTATTTCTCTCTCTCTCTGTCTCTTTCTCTCTCTGTCTCTGTCTCTGCCTCTGTCTGTCTGTCTGTCTCTCTAAATATATATGCATATCTTTCTCTCTCCCTCTCCTTATATATATATATATATATATATATATATATATATATATATATGTGTGTGTGTCTGCCTTAAACCACTAAACTAGTTTTAAAAAAGATCCTTTGTTCGATAAAATGCATGCCCATTTGCTGACAGGAAGGGGCGCGGTGGATACTAGAAAGCTGATTGGCTAACTAAAACCCTCAACAGAAGAGGACCATATAAAAAATAAACAACCACAGAATTCGCGCATAAGCCTGACGAATCCTAGAGTGGATGAAACGCCGAATATTCAGTGTAGCTTAATCGCCATATATATTTTATAAATTACTAACTAGCTCTACCTACGTATTGAGCACTTTTGAAGTAAATACTTAAAGTTTACGCATAAATCTATACTTTCGTATATTAATTTTATGTGAGTAAATGAAGTAGTTATATATATATATATGTGTGTGTGTGTGTGTGTGTGTGTGTGTGTGTGTGTGTGTGTATGTGCTTATCGGAAAATATGTTTATTCAATTATAATCACCTTTTATTTATACCAGTCCTTTAATTTATGGAGCTCGATTTATGTAACTACAGAACATCTATATATATAAAAGCTAAAATGTATGTATGTATGCATGTATGTATGTATGTATGTATGTGTGTTTGTTCGCTTTTTCTGTATGTCTACAAAAGGCTTTTTTCAGAGAAGCGGTCGCTCGCCTAACAACCTTTTAAAACTTTTTATATCACATATAAATCATAATATCTCACAGTTAACAACGAAGCTCGCCTGTCTATTTAATTTGCTCGATTTCGGGAAGATAAATATTCAACATTTGTCGCTCGCCGCATGTGGGTTAGTCTTTTTCCTATAACATATTGGGAAAATAAAAATAAAAAAAACGTTCCCGCAGTAAATGAAATACTATCCCGTAGTCAAACTTGACTTCATTAACTCATTAAAACGGGCACCTGCCAAATCCAAGTAATTAAATAAATTCAAACGTGTTTCCTTTAGCATCTCGCGGTGAGGCAATCGTTAACGTCGCACGTTTTTTTTCACACTTTAATTTACAACTTTGCCTCAACGGTTCGGGTTCGATCCTCATACTTACCTACCAAAATTTTTTACGTCCCCCCGGAGTTTCCACACACACCTTCAAACACCCGGGCAACGCCGGGTACCTCTCGCTAGTCTATATATATAAAAGACAAAATGTGTTTGTGTGCGTGTGTGTTTGTATGTCTAGCAAAAACTCTCGACACACGTAACGTATCGTTTTTAAGCTCGATGTCTGGGACGATAAACAGCAAAAAATTGGACAAAAACATTCATTCCTTCACCCTCAAACGGGCAGTTTTATACAAGGAGGGGGTCACTTTTTCGCCGACATTTTTGCAAAGTCATCATACGCGCTTGCAATGACTAGCCTTAATTTGAACAGCAGTGAAGTCGTATGTTAATGTGGCTGCGGAGGTTAAGCATTTTGCTTTTTTTCACCTTCTTTTCCTCATTCGTGTCACATGTTCGAGCCTACCTGCATGTCTACATCTTATTTTTTTTTGAGGCTTACGTAATGACATTTTTCCTTTTAAAACAAAAATTGAATTATTTTGCGGTTCGCTTAAACTATTTTTTTCACAACTCTCTCCACCCAAACAGCGTCTATTTTTTTTAATTATTTTTGTTGTATCGACTCCTTACTACACCACCTCTCCACACCCGGGCAACGCCGGGTACTCCCGCTAGTATATAAATAATTGACAAAGTTTATATCTCAAATTTCAAGATGTTCGCAATCTTACCTTTTATTTCTTCAAGTACGTTGAGATACACAATTTTGACAGCACCTGTTCCGTAGCGCAGAATGATTCCTGTAATTATTATGCCAATTTTTTAACTTATTCCGCCCTTAACTCCTCAGAAAAAAATATCTTATCAAGTTTAAAAGAAAATAAAGGAATTTGGTCATGATTACAAAATCAGATTTTTCAATTCTTATAAACCATGTCTCTGATGATGTGGACGATGGGAAGGGTATCCAACATCCTGAGTGAAAATGTTTCTATTGACCAAATTAGATTCGAACTTGGTATACCTACATCGTACAATCCGTATTGTTAACCATTTAGCCACCGTATCCCCCTCCTCCGCCGTCTTTGTATGAATAATAGTATTTGGTTCTGCTACAAGTGCCGCTGTCGCTGGTTACCAAACCGAATCTCGCGTTATAGAGTCCAACATCTCACAAGCTTTTCCAACTAAAAAAGACGTCTACAAAACATATGGTCACGAATGTGATACGTAAATAAACCAAATACAATATCACAAAAACTAGAAACCCGTATCTGATTAACGTAGATAAATAATTGATATAATAATAAATATAAATTAATTTTATCTATCTATCTATCTATCTATCTATCTATCTATTTCACCGATCTATCTATCTATTTCACCGATCTATCATCTATCTATCTAGGTAGCTAGCTATCTGTTTATCTCTCTATCTCGCTCTATCTATCTATCTATCTATCTATCTATCTATCTATCTATCCGTGTTATCTATTTATCTGTGTGTCTGTTTATCTCATATCTTATCTATTTCTCTCCCCCCCTCTCTCTCTCTCTCTCTCTGTCTCTATCTATCTATCTATCTATTTCACCGATCTATCATCTATCTATCTAGGTAGCTAGCTATCTGTTAGATAGAGCGAGAGAGAGAAAGAGAGAGAGAGAGAGATAAAGAAAAGGTGATATAGATATCACCTCTTCTTTATCTCTCTCTCTCTCTCTCTCTCGCTCTATCTATCTATCTATCCGTGTTATCTATTTATCTGTGTGTCTGTTTATCTCATATCTTATCTATTTCTCTCTCCCCTCTCTCTCTCTCTCTCTCTCTCTATCTATCTATCTATTTCACCGATCTATCATCTATCTATCTAGGTAGCTAGCTATCTGTTGGATAGAGCGAGAGAGAGAGAGAGAGAGAGAGAGAGATAAAGAAAAGGTGATATAGATATCACCTCTTCTTTATCTCTCTCTCTCTCTCTCTCGCTCTATCTATCTATCTATCTATCTATCAATGTTAGGATGTCATATCCTCCTTATCTAATCTCTCTCGCTATACATATATATATATATGTATACATATATATGTATAGATATACATATACATGTCTATACATACATGCATATATGTGCATATATATATATATATATATATATATATATATATATTTTTATAAAGTAATAGGGTTCGTGTGTTTCTGTCTGTGTGTACAGCTCTCCATCATCAACGAAATATAAAGGAGGTAAGAGGGTAGATCTCTCCTGGTAGAGAAACATTAGAACCCATTTTAGGATGTTTCTGTTATAGGAGACATAAGAATCTATGCCTAATTTCTTTATATACTAGTCTACAAACCACCCCCATATCGAATGACTTATGCTCATTTGCATATCACATTATATTAAATCTCTTTAACTAATTACCTCGACCTTATTACATATTGGAAATATTCTAATCATTTCAACTGTACTATTTTACAAAATCTATTTAACATTTAATTATTTAATATATTTTCATTTAATTTTATATTCGATTTATTTCACTTTACGTATATTATCAAAACAATTCATTGGCGAGGAAAGCTTTATGTTTTGGGATTGTATTGAAAATGTAATGGAAATTTCAATTTCGTTCCGTTTTAATCTTTTATATTTTACTTGCCAATATAATTGAAAGAATACAATTCAACTATCGTAATTTTATATAAATAAACAAAAACAAATATTTTAAAATAAAACTTTATTAAAAAAGAAATAATTTTATTTTTAAATGAAAAAAATCAATTTAGTAAAATAATTGTATTAAACACCCCCAGCCTTGTCAGCAAACCTGTAAACCTATAAAAGTTAACATTTCGAATGTGAACAGTGATTTTTCGATTTTGTTAGCGCTTGCCGCAATTAAAGACAATTAAAACGGAACTAACTTTATTTCCATTCTATTTTTTAAACAACCCCCAAAACATAACGCTCTCTTCCAGTTATAGCCAATTTTTTTTTAATTAAATAAAACAGGTCAAAATAAACAGATAAGCGCATTTTCTTTTACATTTTTCTTACAACCATTGTCATTTAACCAACTGCAGGATATCGTTACTTTTGTGGGGTTGTTTTGAAAATGGCACGGAGATTATAATTTCGTTCCAATTTAATCTTTCTGGTCGAGCCTATTTCGAAAGCCTGTCTTATCATAGATTTGAACTACAAATAATTTATTACATTTTGATTATTACTATCTTAAGACTTAAAGCTTATATTTATTTCATTTTTCTATTTATATATTGAATTAGTTATTTCCAGTCTTATTTAAACTTAGTGCTTTCTTTAAACCGGATGAACCTTTTATAAAAATATGAGTTTAACGTAAAGAACACGAACAAGGTTTTATTCAACTGAATTTCTTCCAGTTTACTAACAAAATATATAAATTTAAAAGAGATATAAATAATAAAATAAAAAGGTTATGTAATTTAAAAGAAATACACGTACTCACAAAAGCAGAACTTTTTTTACACATTTTTTTCTTTAAAACCATAACAATGAGACTAACAATTACCTAGATCTTAGTAATTATTTGTTTTAATAGAACTGTTTTAATTGTACTGTTTACTTAGTTAGTCTAAGTTGGTATTACATTTATTTTACATTTACTTTTTTTTTTTAATTATTACTTTTAGACTGTGACGTTTACACCCGGAAGTAATGAGTCACACGTAGGTCGCTTTTATTCATTCCTTTTGGTCAAGATCAAAGTGTAGTATCTGTTCTTCAGATGCTGCACTTCATTTTCTTGTTCTCTTTCGGTGGAGGAGAAATCCTTCACGACTGAGACAATTTTTATTTTTGTACCTTTTCTCCACGTTAAAAAACGACCCTGGTGTCTAACTCTGTCCCGTGGGGAGGCATAGTAAATAGGTACAATATAATTGTTTATAATTGTACTATTCAGAAATATTATTTATAGTTCGTCCATTTCAGTTAGTATACATTTCCTTTACGCTTAATTAATTTACAATCATTAATATCGTTAAACAATTCCGTTTAAAACCGAAATTATGCCACCCAAACGAAGTAGAAACGAAAGTGAGGAAGAAAGAATGGAAAGATTGGAAGCTAATAGACTAAGAGTTGCTGCAATTCGCTCCAATGAAAACAATTCAGATAGAGAAAGACGTCTAGAACTTAACAGGATACGTCAAAGAGAAAGGAGAGCAAGACTGTCAGATTTGGAAAGAGAAACCCAACGTGAAGCTGACAGAACTAGACATGCTGTAAGGCGGTTAAATTCATCACAAGATGAAATTCAAGAAAGGCAAAGATATGCACTGGAAAGAGAAGCAATATTACGATCGAATGAATTATATGAGGTAAGTAGACGTACACAAGGTCAGTTGAGAGTGGCTCAACGACATCAGAATGAATCGGAAACCCAACGAAGCTTTCGCCTATACCAAGGGCAACAACGAGAGGCTGCATGGAGAGAGAGTATGACTTTGCCCCAGCAATTGACAGAAAACGAGGCAGCTAGACAACGAATGACTGCTTTGAGACACCATGAAATAGAACACTGCAATAGAAAAGGATTGCTCTACAACAAAAATGACTCTCTCACTACAGCTGATATAGGAAAAATGGACAAAGTATGTCAACATTGCTCAGCTGTAAAATTTAAAGGAGAAACCCCTGGTTGTTGTTGTTCTTCTGGCAAAGTTGTGCTTGATAGCTTTCCACCACTGCCTCAGTTGCTTCAAGATTTGCTCTCCGGCAATGGTCCCATCTCTAAAGATTTTCTGCAAAATCTATGCAGTTATAACAATTGTTTTGCAATGACATCATTTGGTCACAAAATTGCGGCAGTACATGGGTGGAATCCTTCTTTTAGAATTCGAGGCCAGGTTTGCCACCAGATTGGGAGTCTTTTACCACCTGAAGATGAAACAGCAAAGTTTATTCAAGTCTACTTCTTGGATAGTCTGGAAGAGGAACTACATAATCGGGGACGTGACAGTAGACTCAATAGAGACATTCTCCAAAGTCTGACTGAATTTTTACATGAGAACAACAGCTTTATTTGTCAGCTGAAAACAACAAAGGAGAGGATTGAAGAAGAACACTTGGTAGAACATAAAGTTGTCATAAGGGAAGACCGAAGGCCGCAAGAAGAGCATCCACGGCGATTCAATGCTCCAACAACAACGTATGAGATTGGAATATTAATGGAGAATGAACCAACAGCTAACCGGGATATTGTCTTGCATTTTAGAAATGATACATTAAAATGGATCTCCGAACTACATCCCCTCTACGATACTTTAATGTACCCGTTAATGTACCCCTATGGTTCTCCATCTTACAACATCTACATGAAGGCATCCAATGGGCGAAAAGTTACCCAACAGCAATTTTATTCGTACCATTTAATGACTCGGCCTGGAAACTATTTTCTCTGGTACCGAAGGCTATTTCAACAATGGCTGGTGGATGTGTACTGCAAGATTGAAACAGAACGTTTACAGTTCCTGAGGCGTGAGCAACAGACCCTGAGAGCTGACAATTATAGCAACTTGAGAGATTCAATTCTTAGGGAGGATGGGAATCCAGAACAGTTTGGTCAACGAGTTGTACTTCCGGCAACTTATACAGGAGGCCCTCGATACATGTTTGAGTGTCAAAGTGATGCCATGGCATATGTTCGGCGAATGGGCCGAGCCGACCTCTTCATCACGTTCACAACAAATCCAAAGTGGACAGAAATTACAGAAAATTGTCTTCAAGGGCAAGACCCTCAGGATCGTCCAGATATTGTTGCCAGGGTTTTCAGGCAGAAGCTAAAAAAGTTACTTGAATTTATTAAAAAGGGAGGATTTGGCAGGTTGAGGGCTTTCCTGTACAATATTGAATATCAAAAAAGAGGACTGCCGCATGCACACATCCTCACCTGGCAGGCCCCAGAGGACAAACTTCTACCAGAAAAAATGGATCTCTGCATATATGCAGAGATCCCTGACAAAGAGGAAGATCCTGATCTTCATGCTAAAGTGATGGCACATATGGTGCATGGACCTTGTGGACCATTTAATCCAAATTGTCCATGTATGATTGACAACAAATGTTCCAAAAATACCCAAAAGAATTTCTTCAGTGTACCGAGCAAGGCCAAGACTCTTACCCCAAGTACAGGCGAAGAAAACCAGAAGATGGAGGCCAGACTGGTACAATAAGGATGAAGAGAAATGGTCGGTATGTTAATCAAGAAATAACAAACCAGTGGATTGTTCCGTACAACAAGGTCCTCCTTCAGCAGTTCAACGCTCACATTAACGTAGAAATTTGCAGCTCGATCCAAAGCATCAAATATGTCCTCAAATACGTGAATAAAGGATGTGATCAAGCAGTGTTTGAACTACAAAGAACTGATGGAGCAGCTAACCAACAAGGCCAAGTACAAAGTCACATTGTGGATGAGATCCAGCAGTTCCAGAATGCAAGGTATGTCGGCAGTTCAGACGCGGCCTGGAGGATATTGGAACATCCCATCCATGAACATTTCCCCCCAATTGTACAACTTTCTGTTCATCTTGAAAATGGGCAGCGTGTCATGTTCTCAGCTGATACTGCTCTGGAACGAGCCCAAGGTCCACCGCCTGCCACAACTTTGACAGCATTTTTTCAACTCTGCCATGAGGATGACTTTGCAAGGGGTCTCAAATACGTAGAAGTCCCTGAGTTTTACACTTGGAACAAATCGACAAAGAAATGGATGAGAAGAATGCGTGGGGTACAAGTTGAAGGTACTGAAAATGATGATGTATGGAAGGCACCATGCATTGGGAGAATCTACACGATTAGTCCAAAAGCAGGGGAGTGTTATTTCTTACGCCTGTTGCTCAATGAGGTTGCTGGTCCAACTTCATTTCAAAATTTGCGAGCATACAATGGTCAGGTGTTTGAAACATACAGAGCAGCGTGCCTTGCTCAAGGCCTTCTAGAAAATGACCATCACTTGCATCAAGCAGTAGGAGAGGCAAGTGCCACTCAATCACCTTCAAATTTGCGAAGCCTATTTGTGATAATTTTAACAGCCTATGAGCCAAGAAATCCTCTTGAGATCTGGATGGCTTTTCGTGATGTAATATCTGAAGACATTCTTCACAGATACAGACAAGAAGTTAACAATCCAGAAGCAGATTTTAATGAGGACATCTACAATAAAACTCTTTGTCTAATTGAAGAAAAAGTTCTCCTTATGTGCGGTCAACCATTGGCAAGCTATGGATTACCTGCACCAACGCAAGGGAGAGATGAAAGACTCGCGAGAGAGTATCAACGTGAAGTTACTTATAATCTTGAAGAACTTTCCCTACAAGCAGAAAATATGCAAGAAAAACTGACCGATTCTCAAAGAGAAGTTTACAATTCATTCATGGCAATGTTGGAAGCACAAGGTGAAATGAACAAAAACATGATGTTTCTTGATGCTCCAGGTGGTACGGGCAAGACTTTTGTAATCAATTTGATCCTTGCAAAGATTAGATCCATGAGAAAGATTGTGCTTGCAACAGCATTCAGTGGCATTGCTGCTACTCTACTACAAGGTGGCCGCACTCTTCACAGCACTTTTAAAGTACCCTTGGATACTCATCGAATGGATCAGCCAGTTTGCAAAATTACTGGTAACTCAGCCTTGGCAAATGTAATTAGAGACACCTCTGCAATCATTGTAGACGAAGCCCCAATGACGCACAAGAGTGCTTATGAAGCAATTGACCGAACACTGCAAGATATCACAGGAAACAAGAATCCCATGGGTGGCATTCCAACCTTATTTTGCGGTGATTTCCGTCAAATCCTCCCAGTGGTTAAAAATGGCACAAGGGCTAACATTGTCAATGCAAGTTTGAAACAATCCTATCTCTGGAGGCACGTTATAGTGAAGAGACTGACTACTAATATGAGAGCCTATATCTCTGATAACACAGCTGCAGCAGACTTCTCAAAATTGCTTCTCCAAATCGGTAATGGTCAGTTTCCTATCACTTCTTCACCTGACACAATTAAGATTCCAACTGCGCTTGGTAAATGTGTCGGTAATCAGAAGCAACTGAAAGACAAAGTGTACCCAGACCTGCAAAACAATGGAAAATCACCGGATTGGCTTGCTGAGAGGGCTATTATTTCGCCATTAAACAGCAATGTGAATCATTTGAACAATTCAATAATGGATGAATTTCCAGGAGACACAAAGCAATACAAGTCAGTTGATTCGGCTACTAATGAATATGAAGCTGTTCACTACCCTGTGGAGCTTTTAAACTCTTTGGAGATATCTGGAATGCCTCCACACATTTTAAATCTCAAAATTGGATCGCCAATCATGATTCTTCGATCCTTGGAACCGCCAAAAACAACAAACGGAACCAGATGTGTTATCACCAGATTGCACACCAATGTACTTGAGGCCACCATTTCCTGTGGTCCCTACAAAGGCGAAACCGTTCTACTGCCAAGGATCCCCTTAGTTCCATCGGACTCAGAACTTCCATTTAAATTCCGGAGACTCCAATTTCCTGTGAAGGTGTGTTTTGCAATGAGCATAAACAAAAGTCAAGGTCAGACATTTAACACCATTGGTGTAGACTTGACATCAGACTGCTTCAGTCACGGTATGTTCTACGTCTCCATCAGCCGGACAGGAAGTTCAGAAAAACTCTACATTCTGGCTCCAAATCAAAGCAGCAGAAATGTAGTTTACCCTGAGGCTCTTCAGTGAAAAGTTCGAGAAATGGATATGAGGAAAAACTGACATGATCTGATTGTGGTAAGTTTTTAGTATTGAATGTGCAAGATAAAATTTAAGCAAGAGTTGAAAATTACTTCAATGAAAAATTTACTATGTAACATCAAGTAACCTTCCTTTTTGATGAAAATGTTTTGTGAAGTTCCTGATTGAATTTCAGTCACTACAAGAGGTAGTTAAAATGTTAATCACCTTATGCAATCGTTGCTCTTACAACATCAACTTACTGGAAAGGTGCCCACAGATTTTGGTACCCGAGTGCGCAACAAAGCTCCGTGCGAAGCACGGGTATCTTTGCTAGTATATATATATATATATATATATATATATATATATATATATATATATATATATATATATATATATATATATATATAGAGAGAGAGAGAGAGAGAGAGATTAAGATTGATTTTGCGATACGTTTTGAATTAATTCAATTATTTACGAAAGTGCTTTTTTTTTTCTTTACCTAAATGCAAATTTGGAATAATTTTCTCTTTAACCAATTTGGTACCCCCATATATATATATATATATATATATATATATATATATATATATATATATATATATATATATATTTAAATATAATTATCCACTGACACATGTTTCGTCGTCTACGACTCATCAGATTGGCTGAATCTAGCGAGATTCAAAATCTATCTATCTATCTATATATATATATATATATATATATATATATATATATATATATATATATGCGCGCGCGCACACACACACACACACACACACACACACACACACACACACACACACACACAGGTTATTATTCATTTATTAAAAAAAACGTGTTCATTTGGTAATCTTAGGTAGGACGACCCCCGGTGTGTTTGCGGTATCATAATGATTGTGAACTCTTGCTTTTCTTGTTTTTGTTTTGGTGTTGTTATTGTTGGTGTTTTTTTTTTTTTTTGTTTTTTTGAACACTTCATGAAAATGAAAAATAAATAGATCGCAGTGTAGTATCTGTTCTGATGCTACACTTCGCCTTTTCGATCCTTGGTCAGTGGAGGAATAATCCTTCATGACTGAGACAATTTTAATTTTTGTTCCTATCCAGAGTGCTCTTTTTGGGGGAGCTGGATTTTTCCCCACATTGAAAATCGACCTTGTGTCTATAAGTCTGCCCTCGTGGGGAGGCAAGTAAACAGGAAGAGTAAAAGAAAGAAATCAATAAATATGTTTTCATGTCATTCGATAATCTAAAATTAGTAGTTGCATTATCGATAGCAGCATGGAGTCGAAGAATTGGCGTTATCGGAGACAATAACCACGTCTAGCTGCCAAAACCAATTCCGCCCACACAGGAACCAAGGAAGAATAAAAACGATGATTCCCCCTCTCTCTTGCGGAAGAAGAAGAAGAAGAAAAAAAAAGGATGCCCCATTTCTTCGTTTTTCGAAAGATCAACAGGTCCCCCCCCAAAAAAAAAAATAGTTATTTCTTTTTACAACCTCTTGTGCAGGTTAGCGTCTTACATATGGTAGCCCATTGCAATGATATAAATATATAGAAGATGCTACCTAGTCTGCTGCAAAGGAGGTGGGATTAATCTATCGGGCTAAAAAAAAAAATATTCTCACATCTGCCAGTATTCTGTATCTCTTGAAAGCCACCATTTGCCCACGCATAGAACATTATTGCCATATCTGGGCTGGTGTGCCAACCACTAGCCTTTCTCTTTCTACCCCTCCCTCTCTCTCTTCCTATCTCTCTCTCTCTCTCTGTATATATATATATATATATATATATATATATATATATATATATATATATATATATATATATATCTGGGCAGGAGCTGCTAAAAACAGCCTATCCTGCCTTGACAAAATAGGCTTTGTGGCTTAGTGGGGGATGCCCTTTTCTCTTCTCTGAAACCTCTCTCCTACAAAAGAGACGTTGCGAGCCTGTCTTTGTTTTATCGTTACTTCCATGGCAAGTACTCGTCTGAGCTCCAATTTTTGCCCCCCCCCTCGCCAATCTTTCACGATAAACACCCGTCTAGCTGAATCCACTGTCAGTAAGTTTCCCCACTCTTTATCTGTGTCAAAACCAAAACGTAGCTTCCATGAACAAAGCTTCTTTCTTAGAAGTGCACGCCTGTGGAACTCTGTTCCGTTTTCCTGTTTCCCACCTGACTACAACTTAGATGTCTTCAAGTCCAACATAAAAAATTCTTGATGAATCGCCCCCTTAAGTAAGACACTCTCCAATACTAACGATTACTACGATATTATCTCATAGATTACTGTACACGCAATAACACTTATTAGTGGCTTCCGGGCCTTGATAAGTGGTGACTACCATGTAAAAAAAAAAAAAAATACTGACAGCACAACTGAAAGTTCAAATTTACTACTCCTTTAATAATTGTGGACAGTTTCCTGAGGAATAGAAAGGATGCTGAAAAGGAAAAAGAGGAATACATGATCTATTATACTCCCTATATTATATTATACTCCTATATATTATATTATACTCCTTATATAATATTATATTCCAATATATTATATTATACTCCTATATATTATATTATACTCCTTATATTATATTATACTCCTTATATTATACTCCTATATATTATATTATACTCCTTATATTATATTATACTCCTTATATTATATTATACTCCTTATATCATATTATACTCCTTATATTATATTATACTCTTATATTATATTATACTCCTATATATTTTATTATACTCCTTATATTATATTATACACCTATATATTATATTATACTCCTATATATAATATTATACTCCTTATACTATATTATACTCCTTATATTATATTATACTCCTATATATTATATTATACTCCTTATATTATATTATACTCCTATATATTATATTATACTCCTAATATTATAGTATACTCCTTATATTATATTATACTCCTATATATTATATTATACTCCTATATATTATATTATACTCCTTATATTATATTATACTCATATTATATTATACTCCTATATATTATATTATACTCCTTATATTATATTATACTCCTTATATTATATTATACTTCTATATATTATATTATACTCCTTATATTATATTATACTCCTATATATTATATTATACTCCTTATATTATATTATACTTCTATATATTATATTATACTCCTTATATTATATTATACTCCTTATATTATATTATACTCCTATATATTAGATTATACTCCTTATATTATATTATACTCCTATATGTTATATTATACTCCTTATATTATATTATACTCCTTATATTAAATTATACTCCTATATATTATATTATACTCCTTATATTATATTATACTCCTTATATTATATTATACTCCGTATATTATATTATACTCCTATATATTATATTATACTCCTTATATTATATTATACTCCTTATATTATATTATACTCCTTATATTATATTATACTCCTTATATTATATTATACTCCTATATATTATATTATACTCCTTATATTATATTATACTCCTTATATTATATTATACTCCTATATATTATATTATACTCCTTATATTATATTATACTCCTATATATTATATTATACTCCTTATATTATATTATACTCCTTATATTATATTATACTCCTATATATTATATTATACTCCTTATATTATATTATACTCCTATATATTATATTATAGTCCTTATATTATATTATACTCCTATATATTATATTATACTCCTTATATTATATTATACTCCTATATATTATGTTATACTCCTTATATTATATTATACTCCTATATATTATATTATAGTCCTTATATTATATTATACTCCTATATATTATATTATACTCCTTATATTATATTATACTCCTATATATTATATTATAGTCCTTATATTATATTATACTCCTATATATTATATTATACTCCTTATATTATAGTATACTCCTATACATTATATTATGCTCCTTATATTATAGTATACTCCTTATATTATATTATACTTCTTATATTATAGTATACTCCTATATATTATATTACACTCCTTATATTATAGTATACTCTATATATTATATTATACTTCTTATATTATATTATACTTCTTATATTATATTATACTCCTATATATTATATTATACTCCTTATATTATATTATACTTCTTATATTATATTATACTCCTATATATTATATTATACTCCTTATATTATAGTATACTCTATATATTATATTATACTTCTTATATTATATTATACTCCTACATATTATATTATATTCCTTATATTATATTATACTCCTTATATTTATATTATACTCCTATATATTATATTATGCTCCTTATATTATATTATACTCCTATATATTATATTATACTCCTTATATTATATAATACTCCTAATATTATATTATACTCCTATATATTATATTATACTCCTTATATTATATTATACTCCTTATATTATAGTGTACTCCTAATATTATATTATACTCCTATATATTATATTATACTCCTATATATTATATTATACTCCTTATATTATATTATACTCCTTATATTATATTATACTCCTATATATTATATTATACTCCTTATATTATAGTATACTCCTATATATTATATTATACTCCTATATATTATATTATACTCATTATATTATATTGTACTCCATATATTATATTATACTCCTATGTATTATATTATACTCCTTATATTATATTATACTCCTATATATTATATTATACTCCTTATATTATATTATACTCCTTATATTATATTATACTCCTAATATTATATTATACTCCTATATATTATATTATACTCCTTATATCATATTATACTCCTTATATTATAGGATACTCCTTATATTATATTATACTCCTTATATTATTTTATACTCCTTATATTATAGTATACTCCTTATATTATATTATACTCCTTATATTATATTATACTCCTATATATTATATTATACTCCTTATATTATATTATACTCCGATATATTATATTATACTCCTATATATTATATTATACTCCTTATATTATATTATACTCCTATATATTATATTATACTCCTTATATTATATTATACTCCTTATATTATATTATACTCCTATATATTATATTATACTCCTTATATTATAGTATACTCCTATATATTATATTATACTCCTATATATTATATTATACTCCTATATATTATATTATACTCCTTATATTATATTATACTCCTTATATTATATTATACTCCTATATATTTTATTGTACTCCTTATATTATATTATACTCCTATATATTATATTATACTCCTTATATTATAGTATACTCCTATATATTATATCATACTCCTATATATTATATTATACTCCTTATATTATATTATACTCCTATATATTATATTATACTCCTTATATTATAGTATACTCCTTGTATTATATTATACTCCTTATATTATATTATACTCCTATATATTATATTATACTCCTTATATTATAGTATACTCCTTATATTATATTATACTCCTTATATTATATTATACTCCTTATATTATATTATACTCCTTATATTATATTATACTCCTATATATTATATTATACTCCTTATATTATATTATACTCCTATATATTATGTTATACTCCTTATATTATATTATACTCCTATATATTATATTGTACTCCTTATATTATATTATACTCCTTATATTATATTATACTCCTTATATTATATTATACTTCTATATATTATATTATACTTCTATATATTATATTGTACTCCTTATATTATATTATACTCCTTATATTATATTATACTCCTTATATTATATTATATTATACTCCTATATATTATATTATACTCCTATATATTATATTGTACTCCTTATATTATATTATACTCCTTATATTATATTATACTCCTTATATTATATTATACTTCTATATATTATATTATACTCCTTATATTATATTATACTCCTTATATTATATTATACTTCTATATATTATATTATGCTCCTTATATTATATTATACTCCTTATATTATAGTATACTCCTATATATTATTTTATACTCCCATATAATTTATTATACTCCTATATATTATATTATACTCCTTATATTATGTTATACTCCTATATATTATATTATACTCCTTATATTATATTATACTCCTTATATTATGTTATACTCCTATATATTATATTATACTCCTTATATTATAGTATACTCCTTATATTTTATTATACTCCTTATATTATATTATACTCCTTATATTATATTATACTCCTCATATTATATTATACTCCTATATATTATATTATACTCCTTATATTATATTATACTCCTTATATTATATTATTCTCCTATATATTATACTGTACTCCTATATCTTATATTATACTCCTTATATTATGTTTATGAAGGAAATAAAACGTAGAAGAAAGAATATGTTTAACCATTATCCCCGAGTTGCTCCTAGGCCTTGATAAGTGGTGACCCCCACGTAAAAAAAAAAAAAAATAGATCGACTAAGAACGCGTTCGACAGGATCCCTGAAGCATAATAGAATGCTTAAAAATGTATGCAATAATTTGATTTCAAATACGATGAGAACATGGAGACTTGGACATTACAGCTGATGGGCAATATATATATAACAGATTAAAATACAAAGAATTATCTTCCAAGGAAATTCCATATCTCCATTGATGTCTCTTAAAAATATACTAAGAAAGTGCTAAGCCGGATACAAGTTTACTAATTGAGATAAAAAAAAATATAAGCCACCTGATATATACCTGGGAGTTCTGGAAGCAGACGCTATCAAAACAACAGAAATGAAAGAGAAAATTGAAAAGGAATACCCCAGAAGAACAAGAAAACTCCTAGAAACTAAACTATATAGTAGAAACCTAATAAAAGGCACAAACACATGGGCAGTATCACTAGTAAGATGCTCTGGACCAAAGAAGATCTGTGGAATATCGACTAGAGAGCATGTCACTTATGATCAGTCCCAAATGCATTACACCCAAAGGATGATTTTGACCGACTTTACGTGAAAAAGAAAGACGGAGGAAGAGGACTTGTTTGTGTAGAAAACTGAGTTAATGACACAGAAAAAAAACAAAAAAAAACAAGAAAAATACATAATGTAAAACACAAAATGCCGGACACTCTCTGCTACTTAAATTTATTTTTCTTTATTACAAGATGTACCTTACAAGATGTACCCGGCGTTGCTCCATATTAAACGCAACGTTCAATTCCTTAAAAAAATGAAGTAAAAGAAAAAAAAAAAAAACCGGAAAGGTACGGAAACATGTGCATGCGAGTATTAAGTTTTTATTTTCCTAAACAGTTCACTTCTTATAAATAAAATCAAATTACTCAAGTCGAGATCGAAACCAAAATCCAAAGTGCGACCAGCTTGACACGATCTTTAAAAAAGTGTTTTTAAACCCTGTGAAAAAGTTGGTAAATAGATAAAAATCCGATGACCCCCCCTCCCACGTACAAGTTTTTCGATTTTGACTCTTTAACAACCCATTTTTTTTTTCGGATAAAAACCGATTAAAAAGTTTTCCACGTCTGAATACCCTATATACAAAATTTCAAGTCTATAGATCAAAAATACGTTGAGTATATAGGTTGAGAAATGTCATCATACACACAATGTCAATTTTATATATAGATTATCTCAAAGTAAAGTATATACAGCTGCTATTTCGCTTCTGCAGTTTAATAGATTTTAGAGTTCTTTAAAGTTTTAGATTGCCAATTTCTGATCTGGACACAATCTACATGAGTCGTCCAAATTTCTACATTTACTGGCCTCGAGTAAGGTTTATATAAACGACAAAAGTTTATATTCCAAATTTCAAAATGCTCAACATCTTACCGTTTATTTCTTTAAGTACGTTAAAATGCTCAATCATGGACAGCACCTGTTTCATAGCGCAGAATCATTCATCTAATTATTATCTCATTTTTTAAAAATTTATTCCGCCCTTAACCCGTCAGAAGAAAAGGAACTAATCAACTTTAAAAGAAAATAAAAGAATATGCGCATGATTATAAAATCTGAAAATCGTGAGAGAAGTTGCAATTATTTTTCATTTTGTTGCGCCATCTTTAATTCTAATATATATATATATATATATATATATATATATATATATATATATATATATATATATATATATATATATATATATATATATATATATATATAAATTACAATTAAATTTACCAAAATGATCCAAGATGGTAAAATTAAAGTATATTATAAATATTAAAGAATTAATATTTATAAAATTATCTCAGCCAGATGTAAAAGCTCGATAAAACCAAATAGGAAATAGAGCTTATAATACGAGCAAACAATTAATAAAACATGTTAAAAAAAAACACTTTGAAATGAGTTAAAAACATATTTAATCTGAAAAGGAAACACTAGATAATTGGATAGTCCTTAATCTGCGGAGTTTCGAAGAAATACTTTCCTTCTCATCAGAGGGTAGGAATTAGCAAAATGCGGGATTGGATTTTGCATGCAGAAGTATTTGATGAAACAACAAGTAAGTCAAAGATCTTACTTGAAAACAAAAAAGTGAAGCAGAGGGAATATGGTGAAGAAAAAGGTGATTACACGTGAATGGATAGTCTGGTGGAAGATAAATAATCCACTGACGGTAAAATCCAAATGTATAACTTCAAGAAAGTTAAAAGAATTTCCATTTGCACAAGTAAAATCCAATATATATATATATATATATATATATATATATATATATATATATATATATATATATATATATATATATATATATATTAAGTAATGTGTATTTTAATTAAACTAGTAATTTCACTGTTACATTGAAATACACTCAGCTCTTTAGACTATTGTTCTAATCTCCTTTATATATATATATATATATATATATATATATATATATATATATATATATATATATATATATATATATATATATATATATAAAATGAGAGAGAGAGAGAGAGAGAGAGAGAGAGAGAGAGAGAGAGAGAAAGAGCTAGAAAGATTGAGTTCAAGAATGTATCTTGACCCCTCCCCACCCTGACATTTTCCTTGAGGTATTATTCCAAAGAGTTACGCATTACGCCTTGCGGGTTTGAACCCCCGCATCTCCTTTCTATTGTTTCCTTTTGCGTCGATAATCAATTACCGTTGTACTCAAATCCGCCAAACAGGGAGAAAAACGTTCAAAGGGGGAAAATACCTCCTTCCCGGCCCCCATTCCTCAGAGAATTTTCCGAACGTTTCCAAGATTTACACTTTTCACCTTTGCTTCTTTGTCCGGAAAACCAGTCCGAGGCCGCACACGCAACGCAAAATCTCTGGAGAGTCGTTGTATTCTTTCATCGCTCATTTTGCTCATTTCTAATTCCGCGCAACATGTAAAGCTACAAGCGACAATCACTTATGAATCGTGGCGTAGTAATACAATTAGAAATGGTCGATTGTTTTCATGAAAGCGCATACTTGTGCCGGCAAGAGAATACGTGCGTAAGCGTTACTATGATTTGAAAAAAGAAAAATTTTGCAAACGCTTGAAAAGCGTCTCTCCTCTGTAAATACAAAAAGAACAAAGAAACAAAACGATAATGACAATATTTAAAAATGTTCGAAGTGCAGTTGTTTGCAGAGTTCCCAGTGTACTTCTTTCCCCACGCAGTCATATCTATTATTGTAATTTGGGGGGGGGGGCTTGTTTGTCTTATTCACTTATTATGTGGTCTACCGTTTCGTCTCTTTGTCCACAAAGTCTACATTTACTGTTTTTCTGTGTTTTATCTATTTTACCTTTAACGGAGTTAGCTGTGATCACCTTGGTCCATGCAACTGACAGTAGAGTTTCTGTTTCTTTTTTTATGTGTCCTTTTCTTAGTCATTTACATGTGTTTTCGTGGTTCTCTTCTTTTGTCATTTTCACGAACCATCCATAATTATGGTGTTTTCGTGATTCCTATGAATTGTTCATGTAGAACTTTCTCTTCCCATTTTTACTTTTCTAGCCTTTTTGGGGTTTGCTTCATCGTTTCTTGTATTATTCATCTTAACGGTGTCTCTCGCTGCGTGGATGTAAGTTCAGAGTTTTTGTTGTTATTAGTAGTAATAGTGGTACTCACTAGGAGTTTTCACACAGGCCTTCGTCAAAGATGCTTCTCTGTCAACAAGTTGTGGTGTTCTCTGGAGTCTACGTGACAACAGGTCTCCCCAAATTTCCGGTACTCTCCGCCTCTTCCAATAACCTTTGCATATGGATTTGTGTCATCGCAACAGCCGTTTACAATTGATTTCTCATTGACAATGACCATTAGCCTTCAGAGGAATTTGAGTGGCAATAAACCTCCCCAAGGCCACAGTCCTCCTCGCACTCATCTAATGTAGGTCTGGTTAGTGCTTTCTCTCCTCGCTCTTTCCATCCTCCTTGACCCTTCACAACTATTTGATGTGGTTCCAATTGATGCCGACACTAAAATCTTTTGGGGGAGTTAGCTTACAATTATATAGTTTCAGTTTTCTTGGTTCTATTTTGTAAGTTTCTTGCTTCTATTTGTAAGTTTTACTTCTGTTGGAATTATCTCTATTGTCTATATATATATATATATATATATATATATATATATATATAAATATATATATACATATATATTGTCTATATATATATATATATATATATATATATATATATATATATATATATATGTCTATATGCCCGGTTATCGTTTGTAACTCATGCATTCAAGGGTTCCCCTTAATATTTAAGACGTTTTAATTATTATTACCTGCTATATCTTTTCAACCATCCTGCTTATTCCAATCTCTCCCATTCTTTTTTTTTTGGGGGGGGTATTGTTCCTAGTGCTTCTACTATTATTGGTGTTACTTTGACTTCCTTCATCTTCCACACCCTTCCAGTTCTCTGGACAGTTCCATGTATTTGTCTTGCTTCTCCATCTCTTGGATATTCACCCTGTGAACGCTGGGATGGCGAAATCTATGATACTTGCGTTACTTTTCCCTCTTGTTAACTATTATGATATCCGATCTTCTTGTTTGGATAAGTTTATCTGTTTGTACGTTCATGTCCCATAAGATTTGTGATTTCCGTTTTCAAGTGCTGCTGCCGGTTTTCTCTTTTACCATTTTTCTGGGTGTTAAAGATGCAGTAGTTTGCAGAATTCCCAGTGTACTACATTCCCCACGTGATCGTGTCTGCTATTGCATTCTTTTTGCTGCATTCCCTGTATTCTAGTTTGCTTTCTCACTTATGTGGTCTATCATTTCGTCTCTTTGTCCACAGAATCTGCATGTCCTGCTTTCTTTTGTCTTGTCGATCTTTGTTTTGCTACAGTTGGTTCTAATCGTATTATCTTGTGCAGCTTTTATTAGTGATTCAGTTTCTCTGTTTAGATGTCCTTTTCGTAGCCATGCCCAAATGTTTTCGTTAGTCTCATCTTTTACCATCCTTATGAATGT
>NC_136521.1:68727477-68749977 GCF_053919585.1 Euprymna scolopes | reverse complement strand
TTTCCCCACGGTACCACGCGCTCGAGATCAGAGGAGAGAGAATCAGAGAGAACTTTGTCATTTACAGCCTTTGATGTGTTGCCGTAGATGGTCGTGTCATCAGCATAGATGTCAACGAATGACTTAAGTATGTGTTTTGGGAGATCATTGATGTAGATCAGGAAGAGAGTTGGGCCCAGAATATGCTCCTGGGGGGCTCCAGCATTAATACTGTGGGCCTCTGATTGCTGCCCATCAACCACTACTCTTATGAGCCTATCAGAGAGAAATGATTTAATAATTGAGAAAACATTTCCAGTTATACCGTAACTGGAAATCTTGTGAAGTAGACCCTTATGCCATACCTTATCAAAGGCTTTTGATATGTCAAGAGCAATTGCCCTAGAAAGGAAGCCTTCGTCAAGAGATTCACTAATCCTATGAGATATAACCGTTAGCACATCTGCTGTAGACCTAGCAGAACGGAAACCATATTTCATGTCACTTAGAAGGTTATTTCTGCTGAGGTGGTTGACTACTTCTTTATTTAATATGGATTCCAACAACTTAGGAGACTTATTGGTCTTTACCGAGAGGGAGACGATTTATCATCTGAATTCTTAAATACAGGGCATACTGAGAAGCACTTCGACTTAAGGCAACGCTTAAATAGTTTTGTAAGTATGGGAGCAAGTTCTAGTTGAAGCTTTTTCAGCACTATAATTGGAATGCCATCAGGGTCAGTTTCTTTACTGGAATCAAGGTTCGTGATAAGCTTGGCGACATCACGCACATATATTTTTTATGTTGCATAGCGTTTTGTCTGTTATAGGAGGAAATACAGGGAGTTGATGGCCTTCGTCGCATAGGGTAGAATTAGCTGCAAAGTTCTTGGCAAATAGTTTGGCCTTGTCTGATGCTGACGAGATGACCTCAGGTCCATTGATGATAGTTGGGATAGAACGCACGCTTCTGTTCATGATCCTGTTTGCTATTTGCCAAAACTGGTGGGAACCAAGCCGCTGCTCAACTACTTTGGATTTAACGGACTGAGCATATAGCTATCTTTCATTTTTTATTACTCTTTTATAGTGGTTGCTGGCAGTCCTGAAAGCAGCTTTAGTCTCAGTGCATCTATTATGTAGGTAGTTATGGAAAAAGTGATTTCTGTGTGCGATTGCAGCAGCACATTCTGGGGAGAACCATGGCTGGCTGTTAGGTTTTTGTTGGAATGTTTTGGATGGTGTGAATCGGTCTATGCCTACAATTAACTATTCGGTCAGGTTTGATACTATAGAGGACACATCCTTTTTAAACATGGAATGCAGGGGTGGATCAGATATAAATGTACGGGAGCTATCTCAGTCGGCTGTATAGTATCTATAAACAGTACGGTGGAGATGTACGGCTGAAGACTTATTACATTTCGTTTTTATCTTAACTGATACAACCGAGTGGTCGGAAAATCCCAGAGGAGACAGAACGGAATATGAGCATAGCTCAGGGGAAGTTGTGAGAAAATGGTCTAGAAGGCTAGCGTACTGACCGGAAGTATCGGGCACACGGGTGGGTTCGTGAACAATCTGGGTGAGGTCATAGGCAATGGCGAAATCATGACAGAACCTTCCCTCATCATCTGTCTTGTTCGAGTGGGTCAGCCATTCCACATTGTGGACATTGAAATCACCACAAATGTGGATGTTAGCCGAAGGGTGAGCAGACAGGATGTGGTCAATTTTCTCAGATATACGCTTAAAGATGGTAACTCTGCTGTTGTGAGGGCGATAGAGGGCAAATATCTGCTGTGGGGGCGATAGAAGGCAAATATAGAGGGCAAGTATAAATGCAGTGGTGTAAGCAAGTGCAACCAGGAAACACAAATAAGGTAAATTAGGGTCTTCACTGGATATATCCTTATCACACGGAAAGCCATCTTTAATGTAGGCACATATTCCATGCCCATGGCGATCTTGGGGGTCAGATTTAGATGTTAAGTTAGAGTATCCTTTAATTATAAACTCGTCTAGAGAAGTGGTCGGCCCTATGCCAGTTTCGCTAAGGAAGAATATGTCCGGTTTCATCTCCTGTAATTGTGTTTCAACCTCTTGAAGGTTGGAACGTAGACCGCTGATGATGGAGAAGGCGTCTACGTTGGAGGATGGACTTCTAGGTTTATTTGCGTTTTTTTTTCTGGAGATATTTCATGTTGAGGTTTTTGGGATTTGTGGAACAGGTCGACAGACTTGGTTAGAACAGGACAGAGAAGGAAAGTAAGAGAGAAAAAGACAGAAAGTTTTTTTTTATTGTTTTTTTTTGTAGCACATGATAAGGTAAAGTCGTAACAATTACCCACTAGTATGGCATCGAGATGCCCCACCAGAAGCTACTGCATGGTCCAGAATCCATTCACCAGATGGCAATACAGCAGCCGCAGTACTGTGCACCTGCTGATGTGACAGCCTCCTTAGTGATTAATCCAAGGTTCGGGTCCCTGACTATCAGGCGGATAACGTCAGCCCAGATGAAACGTTTAACTCCAGCACCCTTACTAGTGACGTGGCCACAAGGATAGATATAGAAACAGAAAAGTTCCGACATCTCAGACTACTGTTCACGAAGTACTGCCGACCTGGAAAGCAGCTTTTTCTTCACCTTTTGTCAGAAAAATCACTCATTGGAAATGAGGACTGAGGGACAAATAAGGAGAAGCGAGAGTAACGTTTTCAAACTTTTCTTTTGTATAAGCTGTATTGCCTGTAGCTGTCTCTAGTTACTAGTAGTTAGCTGACCGAAACATACTCCTGGCTGTGTAGCAACATATTACTGCTCATGTAAAACAAATAAAGAGAACACAATCATTAGGATTTTTTTTAAATGCAAAATTTTAAAAATCTTTATTTATGAAAAATAATAATAAATATGAAATCCGCATTAATCAAAATATTATATTTAAGCGTATTTTACGACCGGGCAATGCCGGAGGGAGTGGGCTGCTAGTTAAGTTTAAACGTAATTATCGAAGAATATATATCCATTCGTTTTTGTGGGTTATACCGCGAACGCCTTGGTAGCGCAGTAGGCAACGCGTCAGTTTTATAATAATGTGTATTAACCTGAGCTATTTGAAGGTTGTGAATTCAATCCTCATCTGGAGCATTTACTTTTACTTTTTAAAGAGACGATTACACAAAAATCCACGCCCAAATCAAATTCATACACGTTTTGCGTGTATATCTAGAGACCTATGGATTTAGTTTTGTGTGTGTGTGAGTATTGAAATTAAAAAACCCTTTTCCTATTTAAATATTTATTTAAAAAGAAAAATCACAAATTTTACAGAATTTTAGGGTTAAAATTATATAAAACAGGCAACTAATTCTTTTTAAATGTGGCATGAGGCCAGAAAGGGTGTGGGAGGGAAGATGGGTGTCGGGGGTCGTCCACTTGTCTATTCCCTATCACTAGTTGCAATCACCACAATACCGCATTCACTCTAGGAGTTGGATCTACTTAAAGCCCCAGATGACAATATGTACAATTTTTTTTTCTTTTTAACAATAAAATTATATACAATGGCTTTTCCTTTTTTTTTTTTTTTTTTTTTAAATAAAATATATAATGACTTTATATTTACAATGAAATAATGACAAAATCGAAATTGTGATGTGTATGATATATGCGGATGATGGGCGGGGATAATGAGAGCCTTAAAAACACCCCAAAATAAAGAAAAATGACAGTAATAAAAAATAAATAACAGTAATAAAAAATAAATAAACCCTTTTCCTATTTATTCAAATAGAAAATACAGCTTTATTATCTATGTGTATTGCATTCACTAGCAAAAGAGCTAGCTAATTTGCATATTCTTTTAAACATTCATTTTAATTAATTCCATATTCGTTTTTTTTTTCGTTTTCTTATGGGATGATTATCTTTAATTAACTATTATATGTAATTATATTCATGATTTATACTTGCGTAATATTTGTGTAAAAAGTTCATAGAAAACACAAATCTCTTTCCATATATTTTTATGCATGCGTATATATTTTTGGTTAAAAAAATTTGCCATCCGCACTCGCACTGCCTCTTCCAGTTTTGTAGTAGAATTTTTGAAGTATCTGAGAATTCGTATACCATGTCTGTAGATATATGGATTTACTGATGTTATCAATTTTCAACACACACACACACACACACACACACACACACACACACACACACACACGCACGCACGCACGCACGCACGCACGCACGCACGCACGCACGCACACACACACACACATATTTCATTAAATAAAATAGATGTTTTTTCTCTATTAATTTTATTTTCCATCCTTTCCACTTCTGGCGGGAACTGGCTGATGTAATCGCCATATTTATCATAAGTTCGAGTAATTTCTAATCCTTCAGGATTCATCGTCAGTGATAAATCAATCTAACTGGTTTTGAACAATTTATAAAAATTTTTTTGTTTCATTGTTTTTTTTTGTTTCATTGCTTTTTTTTGTTTCATTGTTTTTTGTTTCATTGTTTTTTTGTTTCATTGTTTTTTTGTTTCATTGTTTTTTTGTTTCATTGTTTTTTTTTGTTTCATTGGTTTCTTTTTGGTTTCATTGTTTTTTTGTTTCATTGTTTTTTTTTGTTTCATTGTTTTTTGTTTCATTGTTTTTTGTTTCATTGTTTTTTTGTTTCATTGTTTTTTTTTGTTTCATTGTTTTTTTTTTTTGTTTCATTAGCTTTTTATTTCATCCTTTTTTTCCACGTGTTAAAAGTAATAGCATCCTGAAATTTATCGATCCATATTTCTATCCTGATTATTTGACACTAGAGGCTGAAGGGATATCCTAATAGGGATACTATTTCGTATAGATATACATTTGGAAACAGTCGTTTGTATAAAACCCACTTAACCCAACATTTGATTTATTAATTTGTTGTTGACCCTTCAAAGTTGCTTTGATTAAAAAAAAATGTTTCATTTAAATTATTTATCTGTTCGAAAAAAACAAAAACAAAACAAAAAAAAACAACTATTTTACTTTATAAAAATCCAATGTTGTTTTTATTACAAAATTGTTTTATTAATATTATATTTTATTACGAAGACTTTTAAATAAATGTTTTTACAATCATATTTTTCAATATGTGTTGACAAGCAAAATATTTATTTATTCATAGCTGACAATTTTGCTAATTGCATTTCATTTCCTCTGATGATATGAGCCAGTATTGAAAATCCATGGATTAAGAAAATAAATATAATTATTTTCCATATATTCCTTTTTTTCTAACAATAAATTCTTAACTTCAGTATATCTTTATGTATATTTTAATCTACAGGATTTAACTTTAATAATTACGCTCATTTCTCTCTCTCTCTCTCTCTCTCTCTCTCTCTCTCTCTCTCTCTCTCTCTCTCTCTCTTTATATATATATATATATATATATATATATATATATATATATATATATAGTAAGTTATGAATATATATATGGTAATTAAGCTACACAGAATATTCCGCGATGAGCCTGACGAATTCTAACGAGAATGAAACGCGGAATATTCTGTGTAGCTTAATTGTCATATCTATTTTCATAAATTACTACCTAGCTCTACCTATGTATTAAGCACTGTTGAAGTAAATACAGAAAAATCTACGCATAAAACTATATTATCGTGTATTAATGTGATTAAATGAAGTCATCGTATATATATATATATATATATATATATATATATATGCATGTATGTATATATATATGTATGTATGCAAAGGGTGAATGAACTCTTTTTCTGGGTCAACGGCCAACTAGCACCGTGTATATTTGTGTGTGTGCGTGTATATGTGTATTGGGGTAGAGAGGGCTCCCGTAAGCCGTGGTGAAGGCAACCTTTCTAGGAGAAGCAAATCTCTGATTTAAAAAACCATAAAGCGGAAGACCAGTACCCGCATTAAGCTGGTCTGCAGTTTAATTTGTTGCTGGCTATCTTGCTCTTGCTTGTTGCTGGATCTCAACATTTTGAACCGAGAGAGAGAGACTTAGCTGTCGTACAAAGCTAAGACTCTGTAACATCATATTTGTATAGATACTCCCTCAGACATTTGGGCTCATGGATTTTAAATGTCTGAGGGAGTGGCACTCGTCTGACAAGCCGTTGCAATCATCATGTATATATATATATATATATATATATATATATATATATATATATGTATGTATTTATATATATATATTGTTTCTTTTTGTTTTGTTTTTTAATATAATTATCCACTGACACGTGTTTCGTTGTCTACGAGTGGCTGAATCTAGCGAGATTTGAAATCGGGACTCCATGACAAAGGAGAAGTTATTCCCAACTCGTATTTAGGTAAAAATGTACTTTCGTAAATAATTGCATTTATCAAAAACGTATCGCAAAAATAAAAAAACAATAACATCTACCACGTAAATTGCGATATATATCCGAACAGTCGGCCAGTTGGACGAGTGCTAAGAGTTTAGGCTTCTTATCATGGGATCCTGATTTCTAATCCTGCTAGATTCAGACACTCTGATGAGTCGTAGACGACGAAACACATGTCAGTGGATAATTACATTAAAAAAAAAAAAAAAACAAAAAAAAAAAAACAAAAAAAATATATATATGCCGCTCCCCATATGAGGGTACCAAATTGGTTAAATGATTCCCAACTTGCATTTAGGTAAAAATGCACTTTCGTAAATGACTGAATTCATTTCAAACGTATCACAAAATCAAATAACATTATATATATATATATATATATATATATATATATATATATATATATATATATATGATTAGTTTTTTGGAAAAAGAATTCCAGCAGAGTGCTCAATTAAAAGGAAAATCCAAATTTTAAGAGCGTACTTATATTTTGTGTACAGAAAGTTGTTAGTTGAGACAGGTCATTGGTACCGTCGGTTTCAAGCCCGATAATAAGGCCCGTTTAAGGTATCCTTATCGAGCTCTCTTCAGCCAATATTCGTCTATCTTACTATCTGACACTTCCGGTTGTAAGATAGACGAATATTGGCTGAAGAGAGCTCGATAAGGATACCTTAAACGGGCCTTATTATCGGGCTTGAAACCGACGGTACCAATGACCTGTCTCAACTAACAACTTTCTGTACACAATATATATATATATATATATATATATATATATATATATATATATATATATATATATATATATATATATATATGCTGATCCACGAAAAACGGGCGATTTTAACGAAAACAAAACTCTGCTAATATTTCAACAAAAATTTTATAATGTACATAAAAACATTTACTAATTTACGCTTTTATGGAATATTTTAAAGCGGCAAATTATGCCTGACAAATGATGGCTACTTTCCCGAGCACAAATTTGAAGCGGGTTTCTAAAGCAAGGAGCGTTCTAAAAAACACATCCGTTTCCCCTGGCTTATC
Organism: Euprymna scolopes; assembly: GCF_053919585.1. NCBI lineage: Eukaryota > Metazoa > Mollusca > Cephalopoda > Sepiida > Sepiolidae > Euprymna > Euprymna scolopes. The sequence continues at coordinate 68,742,533 of NC_136521.1, read as the reverse complement.
TATATATCTATAAAATTGAAAATGTCTGTCTGTTTGTGTCTGTCTGTCCGTGTACATTTCCCTACACAATAACTCTGTCAATTTTCATTCTACAGATTCGAAATTTGATATACAGAGTATTGAGATTTGGGAAAATCTTTTTAATCCGTTTTTGGCCAAAAATTTGTTAAGGGGTAAAAGTTCAACGATTTGACCTGTTTGAGAACTCTGCCAAACTCCTCCGCTAATTTTGGGTCTAAACACTTGAAATTTTAGATATGGATTTCTTGGACATGGATCAAACTTAATAACTTGGTTTGCGCCCAAAACAATAAATGTTAAGGGGTCAAAATAGGGGTCAAAGTTTAAAAAATTTACGTCTGCAGTCTCTACCAAATTACTCAGACAATTTCTGGTCTAAACATTTGAAATTTTACATAAAAGGTATTCAGAGATAGAGCAAGCTTTTTAATCGGTTTGGGTCGAAAATTTGAGCTACCAATACATAAATGTATGTATGTATGCATGTATGTTTGTATGTCTGCCTAAAACTTTCGACAGAGGCGACGGGTTTTCACAAGATTAGCATCGTTTTGAAGCTCGACCCTTCAGACGACAAATATGGAAAAATTGGCTAAAAACATTAATTTCTTCACCCACAACTGGGCACTTTTCTACAGGGAAGGATCGCTTTTTTGACCGATATTTTCGAAAGTCATCCCCTCGTTTCGATTGTCTAGCCTTAATTTAAACCTACCTCACTTGCGGTTTGGCAGTGGTCGTATCAGCAAAGACGTCACGTTTTTTCCCTATTCTTTTCCTCCTTCGCGGTACAGGTTCGAGCCTGCCTTCCTATATATATATATATATATATATATATATATATATATATATATATATATATATATATATATATATTGTGTATTTAGGCGGCATATTTTCATTGAGACATATGGTATTGAATAGTACAGAGTGTTCTTGTTTGATTATCTTTTTCTGTAGTTTTTCCATTCGAATAATGGTATTTTTGAGATTACAGTCGAACCGAGTAATTTATATATATATATATATATATATATATATATATATATATATATATATATATATATATATATATATATATATATATATTAAAATAGAAAAATGCGAGCAAGAAAAGTAATGTGGTTACGCTTAAACATGGAAAAGTAAAGGACTAGTTGTTTAAACTAGAAAATAAAAGGACAAGATATTCTAGTAAAAATATAATAAATTTATAACTTGAAATATTGCAGCATTAAGAATTGATTATATAATGTTATAAATTGAATTTAAAAAAATTGTTAATGCTGCAATATTTGAAGTTATAAATGTATTATATTTTTTTTTTACTAGAATATCGCATTTTTCTATTGTAACCCATGATTTTTCCAGGCTTCCAATAAATTCACTTGGTTTTTGTTTAATTTCAGTCTTATTTTTTGCCCCCATAAACACATATGTAATAACAATATACGTTTTCTGTTTTCAATAAAATCTTCCCAATTATCTCCCTTTCATGCTTTCATTTTCTCTGTTTCACTTGTTACTTCTCTTTTTGCGACAGCAGTGAGTTAGTAGCAACAACGTGGTTGCTGAACGACGTGGTTCCTATGGAAACAAGTCATAAAAAAACGTCGCTCATCTCCTTACATATTTTTACGATTTTGAACTCCAGAAAATTCATCATAACTTTTGTTTTACTAACGAAAACTGCAAAAAAAATTTTTCACAATATAGCTGAGAAGGTCCTATATAAACTGCATTAATTGAATTTAAATGAGTGAGTGGTGAAGCTTTAAAGCAGTTTTAAATGACTAAAACGGCCACTAAACGATATATTCAAACACTATATATATATACTAGCAAACGTACTCGTCGGTGACTGGGTTCAAAGACAGCCTACAGAAAATGATGAAAGTATGATAGGTTATGAAAAAGAAGGATTGTAAATTTGGGTCGAATTTGGGGGTATCAAAACCAAAGCAAAATATGATGAAAGTAAAAATAAAAAAGATAAACACCATAATTTATTATATCATACCTGTTCACACTGAAACACTTATCACAATATTCTGTGAATCTATATTAAAAAACTTTGTTAAACTTTGTGACATATTTCCATTCTATGGAGGTCAGGTGCGAACGAACACCCCATAATTTTTATTATACCATATTTCTTCAAACTGAAACATAATTATCAAAGTATACTTACACAGATAGATATGAAAAGTCTTTATTAAATTGTGTGCCTATTTCCATTCTATGGAGGTCAGGCGCGAACGCAGACCCCACAATTTTATTATGCCATCCCTATTTAAGTTAAAACATATTTATCAACGCATTCTTATGTGCATCTATATCAAAAACACTTCTAAACGTTTTTTTTTAATTAAAATTTTTTTTTTCCATACTTTGTGGACCAGGCGCGAACGTAGACCCCACAATTTCAATGGACCACCGTTCTGCCAGATTAAACATACCTATTCCTGTGTCTCGATACATCTTCTATCATTATATGTAATCAGTTTTTTAAAATAGTCAACCATATAGGAGCCTATTCGTGAACACACACACACACACACACACACACACACACACATTCAGCTTTATATTATATATATATATATATATATATATATATATACATATATATATATATATATATATATATATATATAGTGAGGGAGAGCGTGATGCAAATATTTATATATAGTCACTAATGTGTAAATTATTCCCATCGCCATTCTGTTTCATAAACAATGATGTTCATTTTGTCTTTCCAGAAAACAAAATGTTTACCAGCCGCCATGTTGACTACAGCCATCAATTGGTCGAGTGAGAGCGTTCGTCTTTACCAACAGTGATTTTTTTTTCATTTCCTTTTTTGTGTCCGACGACCAACTGCAGCTTCTGTTACCAGTGTCGTGTCAAACGTTCCTACCTCGCCGCTACCCACACCACACGAGGAAGTGTCCTTTATCTGCGACAGGTGCGAAAAGAAATAATGCATTGACACATTTTTTGTTATCAATTCGACAGCGTTTTGACTGCTCGTTTGTCGAATGTTATTTTGCAAAAGAAAAGAAAAGAAAAAAAAGAAACAAAATAAACCTAAACAAAAAAAATGAGTAAACAAAAATAAAACGATAAAAACAAACATAACAAACAAACAAAAGTAAAAAAGAAAACAATAAACAGAAAAGTTCTGCTTTTTATCGTTCGGATTGGATTTGCTGGAAAATCCATTTCAAATCTAGTTTGTTTTTCGGGTGTTTTTTTTTTTTTTTTTTTTTTTTTTTTTACATTTTCACGTTTCTATCATGTTAATTGGACAGTTTAATCCTAAAAAATACCTGGAAAATAAATAAAATAAAATAAAGTAAAAATATTCTAAAATACCAAAATAAAAAAATAAATAAGTAAAAGCAAAAAAAAAAAAAAAAAAAAGAATAAAAAACAGCTTTCTCCCCTCTGTCGTTCCATTTAGATTTGCCAAAGAAATCCCCCCCCCCCCAAATCTGATTTTTTTTTTTTTTCAGATGCTTTTTACATTGCTCGGTTCTGCCATCTTAACAGTTAAATCTAAAAAAAAAAAAACCCAAAACTTACCTATAACAATAGATAAATAAAAAAAAAAAAAATAAAAAAAAATAAAACAATAGAAAACAAAACGTAAAAAAACATGAAGAAACAAGATGCAAAAACAAATACCAATATTTAAATTTCATATTCCAACAATCTTGTAATATAATTATTGCATATTACACTAAAAAACATACACAGTAAAACTTTAAGATTAAAAAACAACTATTTGGTATAAAGTTCACTTACATAAAGTAAAACGTTTTGCTTAATAGAAAATATATTACGAAATATCCTACTTAGCCAAAAAGCTTATATATTATTCAAAGACAATAGTTTTATATGTATTCACGGATATAATAGTCAGCATCTAGCAAGGGACCCAGTGTTGGCCGGCGTCGCCCGGCCATAAAATGCGCATAAATATTATATTTTAGTTAATGCAGAATTCTTATTTAACCGTAGGTATTAAACGTAACGTTTAATTCCTTTTAAAAAATAAAGTAAAAAAAAAAAAAATCTGATGATTCCCACGTACTAATTTTTCAATTTTGACCCCTTTCCATGTGTCTGAATATCCTAGATACCGGATTTCAAGTCTGTAGATAAAAAAATTCGTTGAGTATATAGGTTGAGAAGTGTCCTCACACATACACACATTTTCACTTTTATAGATATAATAGATTTATTTTAATTTTGTATGAGTTTTGATTAACTCAATATTATGTTTCTTCTGATTTAATCCCGATGATATAAATATTTTAAGTAAAGCGTATTTTTTTTTTTTTTTTTTTTTTTTTTTACAAGGGGTTCCATTGTGGCACTGAAAAAAGACTCCTAGCATCATCAATCACCCTAGGACCTTCTTCTCTAACTCATCTCACTATTCCCGCCATCTTTTTTCCACTATGGGCGAATCTGCATTTCAAAAGGTAAGTAAAACAAAACAGCACAAAAAAGCAAACGATATTGACATCAGTGGAGTCGCCATTTTGTTTATATATGCCATTTTCTTTCGGTTATTTTTATTTTTACAAAAATATTTTGCGTGGGTTTTTATTTCAGCCATCGATTTGGTATCGTCTACTGACGCAGAAGTCGGCGTTAGAAAAACAAGTTAACACATTTGTTTGCTGTTCTGCTTTGATTGAAACGTAGTAATATTAGCGGAAGAGAAAGAAGAAGACAATTTGTGTGAAAGAAGAAAACGAATAAAATTTGTGTGAATGAAAAAGAAAATTTGTGTGAATGAAAAATAAAAGTTGTGTGAATGAAAAAGAAAAGTTGTGTGAATGAAAAAGAAAAGTTGTGTGAATGAAAAAGAAAATTTGTGTGAATGAAAAAGAAAAGTTGTGTGAATGAAAAAGAAAAGTTGTGTGAATGAAAAAGAAAATGTGTGTGCACGAATAAGAAAGTTTATTTGAACGAAGAAAAAAACAACATTTTCATGAATCAAGAAAATAAGAAAGAAGAAGATTTGTGTGAAAGAAAACAATTTGCGCGAATGAAGCAAAATAAGATAAAGAAAAAATTGTAAATTTTTATTTATTCCTCATCTTCGGGACCCGTGGCACAGTTGATAGAGACGTTGAATCTCTACGGTTCCAGGTGAGAATTGTTTGAAGAAAGCGGTTTCAATCCTACCCAAAGCCGGCCAGAGGCTTATTTGGCCAAAACGTGCTGAGACGACAACAACTATGGAAGGCTGTAATTGCAGTGAATGTAGTCAGGAGATCCAGTTTCTATCCCGTCGCGGTTACCACCTGACGAAGGCCGGAGGAATAGTTGGCCGAAACGTTGTGAAACAACTAAGAAAAGATGAGAATAATAGTCCGCAATAAATAAAAATTAATAAATAATACTCATCGCAATGATGAATTCCAATTAAATAATATAGAAAAAGTTGTTTTAATAAAAAAAACACTTGTAACACGTGTGAATGAAGAAAAAGAAAATAGTTTGTATAAATGAAAAAGAAAAAATATCGTGTAAATGAAAAATAAAATTTGTGTCAATGAAAAATAAAATTTGTGTCAATGAAAAAGAAAATTTGTGTCAATGAAAAATAAAATTTGTGTAAATGAAAAATAAAATTTGTGTAAATGAAAAATAAAATTTGTGTGAATGAAAAATAAAATTTGTGTAAATGAAAAATAAAATTTGTGTGAATGAAAAATAAAATTTGTGTGAATGAAAAATAAAATTTGTGTAAATGAAAAATAAAATTTGTGTGAATGAAAAATAAAATTTGTGTAAATGAAAAATAAAATTTGTGTCAATGAGAAATAAAATTTGTGTCAATGAAGAAATAAATGTCTGAAATAAGAAAAAGAAAAAGAGAAAATGTCTGTGAACGAAGGGAAAAGAAATAAATTCGTATAAAAAAGAAATTTGTGTAAATGAAGAAAAAGTAGCAAATATGTATGAAAAAAATTGTATAAAAAAAATTGTGTGAGTGAATAAAAAGAAAAATTTGTATGAACAAAAAATTTGTGGAAATGAACAAAAAGAAGAAAATTTGTATGAAAAAATTTTTTTGTGTGAATGAAGAAAAAATAGAAAATTTATATGAAAAAATTTTTTTGTGTGAATGAAGAAAAAATAGAAAATTTTTATGAAAAAATTTTTTTGTGTGAATGAAGAAAAAATAGAAAATTTTTATGAAAAAATTTTTTTGTGTGAATGAAGAAAAAATAGAAAATTTTTATGAAAAAATTTTTTTGTGTGAATGAAGAAAAAATAGAAAATTTTCATGAAAAAATTTTTTTGTGTGAATGAAGAAAAAATAGAAAATTTTTATGAAAAAATTTTTTTGTGTGAATGAAGAAAAAATAGAAAATTTTTATGAAAAAATTTTTTTGTGTGAATGAAGAAAAAATAGAAAATTTTTATGAAAAAATTTTTTTGTGTGAATGAAGAAAAAATAGAAAATTTTTATGAAAAAATTTTTTTGTGTGAATGAAGAAAAAATAGAAAATTTTTATGAAAAAATTTTTTTGTGTGAATGAAGAAAAAATAGAAAATTTTTATGAAAAAATTTTTTTGTGTGAATGAAGAAAAAATAGAAAATTTTTATGAAAAAATTTTTTTGTGTGAATGAAGAAAAAATAGAAAATTTGTATGAAAAAAAAAATTTGTGTGAATGAAGAAAAAATTTTGTATGAATAAGAAATTTGTGTAAATGAAGAAAAAGAAGAAAATCTATGTTAATGAAAAAAATGAAAAAAAAAATCTTACACCTTTAATGAAAACAAATAAAAAAAATAAAAAAAACGTATTTTTAGTCTTTATAAAAATAATTTTTGTTTTAAGTTGTTTGAATAATGAATAATGGCGTTTCAGTTTACTCGGATGAATTTGACTGCAGAGAGATTGCGTTGTATTTAAACATCATAAAACAAAATGACATTCTATGTACATTTATAAAATAAAATACGTATTTCATTTTTGAACGACATAAAGCAGTAAGCAGAATTGGATTTTACTGTCTAATCGTTACCATAAACCGTTAAATGCAAGTACAGAATATTTGACAAAATCATATTCCCATGTCAACATTTTTTTAAATAATGACGTTATTGTTTCAACACGGTTCGTGTTTTAGTAAAAAAAAATATATCGTTAAAACTTATATTATGATCGGTTTTATTTTACTTAGAAAACAGGAACATACTTCGAATCCTAATGGAATCGTTGTGAGAGATTACAGACGTAGGAAAGTTTTGCATATTAATTTGAAACAAAGTAAAAACGAATCTGTTATGGTTAGTACCATTTTTTAGAGGGCAACGCCGGTACATAGGTTCTGCTAGTTTGAAATTAAGTAAAAGCATAAATGTTTCTTTTAATATGTACAATCACTAGGGCTAGGACAACAGCATATTTTTTCGTTGTTTTAGCTCTCAGGTGTGTATCCGTTGATATCTTATATGCTTTTATATAGAGTGATGTGGTTCTCAGTTGATCAACTCTGTCTAACTGTGCCGGATATATACTCGAGAGTGAAAACAATGAAAAGAATATGCTGTTGTCACAGCCCTAGCAATCGCACTTTACAAAAGAAGCAATCAGTTAATTACACCCAGCAACAAATAGAGTGCCAATGTTTATCTGTTTTAATATCTTGTTTTCTTCTGAATTTTGTTGTGTAGTCTTTGCTTTTCAGCTATCCACCACTCCACCACTTACGCAATGGCTGCACTGAAAAAAATGTAACACGGTGAAACGGTCTGTCTGTGGATCTCTCTCTCTCCCCCTCTCTCTCTCTCTCTCTCTCTCTCTCTCTCTCTCTCTCTCTCTCTCTCTATATATATATATATATATATATATATATATATATATATACAGGGTGTCCCAGAAGTCGCGCACCATGTAGATTTATATAAAAACAAATATGAATATCAATGACTTCTGGGCCGAATAAAATCTGAAACAAAAAAAATATATAAATATGAATATATGGTGCGCGACTTCTGGGACACCCTGTATATATGTATTGTAAGCAAGGTTCAGAAAGGGAATTTCGCATTGTTCAGTTTCACATAAAATAGTTTAGATATGTTGTTGTAAAAGGGATTTAATTGTTCAATTCTTTTTATGAAAACTAAATTAAAATAAGGTCAGCTAGAGAAGAACGAACAATAGCAATTTAAAAACATATTGAAAAATAAGTTAGGTCGAAAAATATGTTAGTGAGAATTCTTCGTCTGCAGAAATGGTGTGGAAACATGTGCCGAACCACTATGTTTAGACCACGTGGGTCGATCACGTTTACAGACACACGTATGACGTCATGGCAGAAATGAGCTCTTAATATAGGAGCTAGAGTCGAAGATCAGTTATAGGGGGGCGGAGATCAGAGGCAGTCGAGTCCGGATCGAAGTTAGCACAGTCAGCTAGACAGAGCTGACATGAGGAGGGTCCCCCTTTAGAAGCGAATGGTTAGAACATTAAACATGTAAAACCCAATTTGAATTGACCTTGACGTCATCATCCTTCGACTGGTCGATATGATAATAAAGAAGTAATCATGTTTTTGTAAAACTGTGTCGTCTTTCTACAACAAAGGTAATGTGTAATCACCTTTAATGAACTTTGTATAACCCCATCCAAGTATAGCTGAACTGCACGCCTGTGGAACTCTGTTCCGTCTGCCTGCTTCCCACCTGACTACAACTTGGATGTCTTCAAGTCCAACGTTAACAAATTCCTAATGAACCGCCCCCTTAAGTAAACACTTCATCAAATCTCCCCACTAACGTACTGTACTTGCAATAACCCTTATCCCTGAGTGGCTTCCGGGCCTTGATAAGTGGTGACCACCGTGTAAAAAAAAAGTAATGTGTCCCCCTCTCCATCATAATGACTGTCCCCCTCCTGTGTTAAAAAAACTGATCACCCCCCTCCTCTCTAATATATGTTATAAGAACCACAGAACTGTAATACGTATAAATGTCTCCTCCCCCTCATCAATATGAGATGAGTGAGGATGTGTGTTTTCCTCTCATGCTACACTGCATCTTTTCTGTTCTCGGTTTCATTGACATTCTCCATCTATAATAATTCTTATTTATCCCTAACTATGCAGCAAACGGATACCATAATGTAACAGCGCGCGCATGAGCGCGTGGGAAAATATCAGCAGGAGCCGTAAGACGCCTATGGAACGCCCTTCCGTCTACCTGCTTCCCACCTGACTACAACTTGGATATCTTCAAGTCCAACATAAACAAATTCCTGATAAACCGTCCCCTTTAAGTAAGACACTTTATCAAATCTCCATTACTAACGATTACTACGATATTATCCCATTGATTACTGTACACGCAATAACCCTTATCCCCGAGTAGCTTCCGGGCCTTGATAAGTGGTGACTACCATGTAAAAAAAAAAAAGAAAAAATAGCTGGCTTGCGAGGATATTAGCTGCAGTAGCCGAAAAAAAAAAAGCATATATGCAAATTGGGAAATGTGCACGAGCCTGCGCAAGAAGAAGAAGAAGAAGAAGAAGAAGAAGAAGAAGAAGAAGAAGAAGAAGAAGAAGAAGAAGAAGAAGAAGAAGACGAAAGGACACCACTTGGTCGAGGGAAGAAAAAGTAAAGTTTAAAAAGATGGACGTGTAAAGTCGAAGATGAGAAATTGCTGTCTATGGTCGGCGTGTAGTAGAGCAGAAAGAGAAACGTTCAGGAGAGATGGACATGTTGCGTAACAGTGGAAGCGAGAGACTTTTTTAGCTGGTGTCGAGACGGCGGGGTTTTGTTCATCTTATGGTGGGTAAAATGAACCGTTAGAAAAAAAAAAAACAAGAAGCAGGCATTGTTTAGAAAGTAAATTGTAATAAATGACTTTTGTTAAACAGAAAGAAAAGTCGGATTTATTTTCGTTCTTTTTCGACAGTACCGGATGGCGTGGGGATCCGAGAAATGTTTGACCACGGTTTGGGAGTAACGGCCATTTTTTTTTTTTTTTTTACACGGTGGTCAACACTTATCAAGGCCCTGGAGTCACTCAGGGATAAGGGTTATTGCAAGTACATTACGTTAGTGTGGAGATTTAATGAAGTGTTTACTTAAGGGGGCGGTCCATTAGGAATTTGTTAACGTCCAGGTTGTAGTCTGGTGGGAAGCAGGCACACGGAACAGAGTTCCACAGGCGTGCAGTTCTAAGAAAGAAGCTTTGTTCATGGAATCTACGTTTTGATTTAGGCATAGATAAAGAGTGGGGAACATTTTTGACAGTGGATTCAGCTAGACGGGTGTTTTTCGTGAAAGATTGGCGAGGGGGGACCAGAGATTGGAGCTCAGACGAGCACCTGCCATGGAAATAACGATAAAACAAGGATAGGCTCGCAACGTCTCTTCTGTGGGAGAGAGGTTGCAGGGTAGAGAAAAGGACATCCCCCACTAAGCCACGAAGTATATTTTGTACTCTGTCAAGGCAGGATAGGCTGTTTTTAGCAGCTCCTGCACAGATATGGCAACAGTATTCCATCCTTGGACGTACTTGGCTTTTATATAGATAGAGAATTGCATCAGCAGTGAGATATCTTCTGAAGCGGTAGAAGGATTCCACCATCTTTCCAGCGACCTTGGCAACAGACTTGATGTACGTGTTCCATTTCAGATCAGGAGTAAAGGTCAAACCCAGAAGCTTGTCAAAACACGGGGCTTCTCCTAGACGAGAGCCATCCATTTCATTTGATGCCAAATGGGGATCAGAACGTTGATGATGTAAAGATAGGAGTTTGGTTTTAGATGCATTAAAGGTAACCAGCCACTTCTTCCCCCCACTGAACCACACGCTCGAGATCAGAGGAGAGAGAATCAGAGAGAACTTTGTCATTTACAGCCTTTGATGTGTTGCCGTAGATGGTCGTGTCATCAGCATAGATGTCAACGAATGATTTAAGTATGAAAAGTAAGACCATGTTCAAAGCTACCAGAATAAGTTTACAATTCAGATTGCCTAGAAAAGAAAATGGATTTCGCGTTTGATTTTGGTAGACTTGTAACTGCCGTTACCCTTATTTAATACTTTAGTCCTCACATTCAATGAGCGATGTTTCTGACAAAAGGGAGAAAATTACCGTTTTCACAGTAAAAACCTATCCAACGCTTATTGTAGGCAAGTTATTGACTTTTTATTTTCGAAACTTGACAGCGACTGACTGTCGCCAAAACTATTTTTGCTGGATACCTGCATATCGCGTGTTATTAAGATAACGATCGTTGTGGCCGTTGTCATGCCGACAACAACGTCATTATGGCCCTTCTGACCGCCATAGAGTAGATTGCCCACCCCCGAAGCCAGGACATTTGTCAAGCTATCCCTATCGACTAATTGTCCTTTAAAGTTATTTATTTATTTTTTTTTTATTTTTTTTATTACGAACGATAGATCATGGCCTGCCATTTTAAACAGAAGAGGTCCGTTACTTTTTCTCGAAACCTTTTTTATTCCTCACAAACCCGAACGTAATAGATCTGTAAAGCTAGTTATGTCACGCAGATTTTTTTGTCATTGACACTTGGCTTCCGGTGCATGGATATATATATATATATATATATATATATATATATATATATATATATATATATATATATATATATAAAGAGGCTGAAGAGGGCTTGATATGGGTATCTAAAACGGTCCTTAATTGTAGGGTTTGAAACCAACGGTACCGATGACTTATCTCATCTAAACTTTCTGTAAACAAAACATATATATATATGCATGTATATATATATATATATATATATATATATATATGTATATATATATAGTCTGTTTATTATAGAAACATTATTGGTTCCATATGTGCATAGTTGTTTCATTGGAATCCTCATTCAAGAATAACATCTCATCAGACCAAAACAGAATCCGACTATATCGATTCTTTTTTTTTTTGGCCTGATGAGGTGTTATCCTTGAATTAGGATTCCACTGAAACATGTATGCACATATGTAATCAATAATGTTTCTATAATAAACAGACTATATATCAGCTCTGTCCTGCATTGAGTACTCTTTAATAATCACGTGAGTTTCATTGGATTTACATATAGGAAACCAATCGATACAACCATTATATACATGTGTGCTTATGCATGGGTTTACATTCATCTGTACCTATCCACTATACATTTGTACGGGAGTTCGAGCGTAATTCTGTTCATTTCTTTGCTTTTTATTGGTTGCACTATGCTTCTTCCTCTAATTACCATTTATTGTTTACTCAATCCCCAAAATCCACACAAAAAAAACTCAATAAGAACCCTCTAATTTTCCAGATAAATTCTTTCTCGCAATAAGCTTATAGCCCTAAAATTCTTTTTAAAAAAATCATTTTTTTTAAATATATATGCTTCATCCTCGTTTACACTACCCATAATCCCATTAAACCCACTCACCCATTCGACTTCCCCCCCCCACTGCCCTAATTACCATTTTTGCAAAGATAGGTTGTCATGATAACCAGATCATCATCTCCCCTTACTCCACAGCATTGAACTGCCTTGACGTTGAGCCAATACCCTCCCTCTTTGGATGAACTCCATCCACCACGTGATAACTTGCTGCACGTACTCTTCAAATCGCTTTCTTTTTGAGAAACCTCATAAACCAGGCCCCTTTATCTGTGCATATCCCCTAAGATATTTATTCTTTGAACCATTCATAATCTCAAACAACACACTCTCGGACTACTATAAACATGGATATTTTATTTCTACCACTTTATCTGATTCACCTGATTTTGAACTCTGCCACCATGGGAACACACTTTCGCATGAAACCATTTTTTTTTATTCCATCTGTTTCATTAATCAACATTTCACTTTCACATTAATATGATCCTTTTTATACTTAGTTTTTTTTTAATACTTTACAGACAAAATTTCTTTATGCATTTTGCTAATTCCTCCCCTCTGACGAGAAGGAATTTTTTTTTTTGAATTAAGGACTTTCACCTCTATTTGTGTTTTCATTTCCGAAAAATAGATGTGTTTAACCTTTGCTGAAGTGTTTCTCACCATACTTTATTAAACCTATGTACTTATATATATATATATATATATATATATATATATATATATATATATATATAATTATAAAACTAAAATGACCTTGTAACGAATGATGTAACCCACTTTCCAGTTTACGACATCCGGTTGCGCATACACGCATAAACATTGACCCATAACAACGTAAACAAATAAACACAATCGCTTCTTTTGCAGATTTTGACCTGCGCACTGAAATGTTAACGTTATTATTTCAAAATTATTATTTAACATGGGAAGAGTGGGGTTGTTTTGCAACTATTCTTTATTACAACTATACTGTCGCTATTTTCTTACAACTAAACAACTTTAACCCATTGACAAACATAAGAACAATTGTAGTAAAGCCACTACTACTACTACTACTACTACTACTACTACTACTACTACTACTCTCTATCCGCCCCTTTTCCTTCCTTCTTTCCTTCCTTCTTTTTTATTTTTTGTTTACATTTCTAGATATAAAATAGTTGTATGAGAACGGTGAATTTGTTGACACATTTACTAATCTGTTTCAATATTAGTTTTATTTTATTTATTTAGGTTTTATTTTTTTGTTTCATGTTTTATTAATTTTTTTTTTTTTTTTAGATTTTAAGTTTCTATAACTTGGTTGAAGGATTCCAATATAGGTTTTTCATTCTTATATTTCTCATCGGTAGGTTCATGTGCGTTTTTGCTGCTAAATGACTTTCGTCGGCGTTCGATTCGTAGGAAAATCATGTTTAATTTTCGATTTTTGAGCGATTATTCAGAAAAATATGTAACTGTACACAAATAGCGAGTTTTTTTTCCAGAAATTAGGCTTCGAAATACCTCGGCATGAAGAGTCTCTTCTATCCCCCAACTAAATGTTTTTTTTTATTCCCTTATTGAATAAATGAACCAATCTATATTTACCAATACATACAGGGTGACCCCAAAAAACGGGTCCCAACTCCAATTAGGCCCCGTTTCTTAGTGTTTTGTCTGAATTAAATGAAACTTTGGTCATAACTAGTTTATTATATTCAAAACATCACATCAAAACACTAGGGTCTTTGGCCTTTTTTTTTCTCCGTTGACTGTAAAATGCTCAGAAAAACAATTAAATGTCCTCTGTTCTTTTTGGGTCACCCTGTAGTTTTTGTGAATTCATTTACCATTCTTATTGTGCTCATATATATATATATATATATATATATATATATATATATATATATATATATATATATATATATATATATATATATATATATATATATTCCAAGTTAATATTTTCTAGAGGTAAAGCAACCAATGAATTTTAACGAGGTTCATAGAACAGTGCTCAACACCGAACTTGACCAAGATATACTTTTTATTTGCTTTATATAAGCATGTATGTATCGCTACACATTCATGGGCATGTTTCGGTCAGCCAATTACAAGTAACTAGAAACCTCGTCGGGCGATATTGCTTGTACACAGTAAAGTTCGTCGGTATTAATATAAAATAATATAAAAGAATCGATTACAAAAGTTTTATCAAGGAAGATAAATTAAATAAAAGCCAGGTATTGATGGAGTACTGTTACCACATCTGGGCAGGAGCTGCTAGAAGCAGCTTATCCTACCTTTACAGAGTTCAAAATAGACTTCGTAGCTTAGCGGAGGGATGCCCTTTTCTCTTCCCTGCAAACACTTTCCCCACAGAAGAGACGTTGCGAGCCTGTCTCTGCTTTATCATTATTTTCATGGCAAGTGCTCGTCTGAGCTTCAATCTATGATCCCTCTCGCCAAACTTTCACGAAAAACACTCGTCTAGCCTAAACCACTATCAATAATTTCCCCCACTCTTTATCTGTGCCTAAACCTAAATATAGATTCCATGAACAAAGCTTCTTTCTGAAAACTGCACGCCTATTGAATTGTCTTCCGTTTTTCTGCTTTCCCG
>NC_136521.1:68709977-68724977 GCF_053919585.1 Euprymna scolopes | reverse complement strand
AAGTCAAAGGTGTGATTATGCTGCAATGAATGAGAGAATAATGCACTTAGAGAATTGCTCTTTCTCATATCGTTTTTAGGTTTATATCTCATAGTCTTTTTTTTGTTTTCTTTTCTTTTTACCTTTTCTTTCTTTTTTTTATTTTTCTTTTAACTTTTCTGTTTCTATTTTGTTTTAGTCTATTTTTTCTTATTGTCTATTTTTCTTTTTCTTTTCTTTTTTCTTTTTCTTTTCTTTTTCTCTTTCTATTTCTTTTCTTTCCTTCATTTTTCTTTTTCTTTTTTCATTTTCTTTTGTTTTTCCCCTTTTTGTTAAGATAAACAGGAATATATATATATATATATATATATATATATATATATATATATATAGTAGAACCCCAGGATACGGCATTAAAAATTAGTAACAAAATGCTGTACAGAATATAATATACATGTATATAAACAAATAATATTATAAATAATACCGTGAGGCGGGGCAAATACCGTAACCATGGGCGGCAAACATCATATTCCACATCGTAACCTGAAAAAAAAGTATCCTTGGACCACCGTATCCCGGGGGTTCTACTGTACAACCAACATTACATACAAGGAGAATAGTAAAAGGCCACCTTCACTTTTATTTTGTCCTTTAGTTCTCACATTCCATGAGCAGTGTTTCTGACAAAGGAGGAAGAATGACTGTTTTCTGGGTTGGAATCTATCCATAGAAAACATAATTACCTGTTTTTACCATGAAATATTTTTTAGATCCTTACATCAAGTGGCTTCATGCCTTGCCTGTAGCGATTTCCATAAAACGAAACTAATGCCTAATAATTAAATAACTTCTGCTTTGTTGTTTTGCAGACTCAAAGGATTTTACAGAAATTATGGGAAGTGCTGTGCTGTCGCGATGGTCTTAAGAGCTGCTGTGACTGTTCCTGGTTCCAGGAGAAGAAGATCTCAAAGAGCGACATCCAGCACTCCTTCCAGAGTTCCCGCCCGGACTCAACAAGCAGTCACACCGACAGTGTTTCTTCGAGGGAACGGATCGACTCGTCCGGGACGCACTCCCGAACCGACTCCACGTCGTCGACGGGGACGGCCCTGAACGAGTTCCGTCGCTCGGGTGTGACCCCAATAATCGACATGAAGCCTATTGAGTTTTGGGCTGCCAACCGTGAGAGCGTCCAGCCGAGACAGAAGCGCCGCCTGCCAAGCGAGGCAGAGATCAGCGTCAAGAACTTCCAGCGCGAGCTTTATGAGGTTAACAATGAGGTGAACAAGAATGTCGGACTGACAGACGAGCAGAAATTAGCCAAGTACAAACTGGGTCAGATCCACTTTGGGCTTCAGTATGACGTTTCGGCTAAAATATTGATGGTAAAGGTAATCGAGGCTAGGGACTTGCCGGCACCGTACTGTCTGGATAAAGAACGCCAGGATATGGCGCATTCCAATCCGTACTGTAAGATCTCCCTCCTCCCAGACCAGAAAAACTCACAGCAGTCCTCTGTACAGCGGAAGACGCAGGATCCTTCCTGGAACGAATACTTCATGTTCGAGATTCCGTACAAAGAAGTCCAGATGAGAATCTTGGAGATTCTTGTAAAGGACTTCGATAAATATTCTAGGCATTGTGTGATTGGTCAATTCCATTTGGCTCTGAATTCCGTCAAACTCATCAAGGGAGGTCATATGTGGAAACCCTTATCTCCAAGTTCAAAAGTAAGTCTTGCAGTCGATTCTAATTTTTTCAGATTATTCTCTCGTGTTTTTTATGTGTGTCTGTGAGTGTCCGTCAATCCAGCCATTTTTCATGTTTCAGAAATAATGATAAAAAGTAAATCTGCAATGACATTCATATAAATACAGGGTGCAATGATAAAACTGTTGCCCTAGAAAAGACGACATGATTCCATTTCCGTTTGATGAAAAATTTGATGATTTTTCTTTTGTTGCAGACCATCTGCTAGTTGGCCAGTTGTGTACAGATCCCAATAACGATAGGAGCTTTCTATCATGTCTGAAAGTGACACAATGTTCAACGAATGAGATCGGAGATGCACCACTGTACAACTAATGCTCTCTACCGATCCAAGTTATGACAACAGGACCATTGCCAGCATCCTACAAAATACAAATCCGGACGGTTCAATGCTTGAGGGCAAAGCTGAACAAAGTTTCCGACCACAGTTATGGTCTTTTGTGTAGTTTCAAGTGAGGGCCACATCATGCCACCTCACGTCTTCGAAGTCGGCTTGAAAGTCAACATCAAAGTGTACCATGATGTGTTGAAGAGTGTGGTGATACCCTGGTGCAATAAAGTGGCTGCTGGCAGATCCTTGGTGTGGCAGCAGGACTCGGCGCCGGCCCACAAGTCCAAAGAGACCCAATCTTGGTTTCAGAAGAAGTGATACGACTTTGTACCCTTCTCCCACTGTCCCCTCTCTTCCTCCGACCTGAACCCGCTGGACTACTTCGTTTGGTCATATGTCGAGAACATCACCAACATGACCTCCCACAACACCAAAGCAAGCCTGATCGCAGCAATTCACTGGGCTGACTTTTTTGGAATTTTACACAGATGTACCTTATGTGTATGAGAGTATTTTTAGATAGGTTTTGCACCAGCATGCCTCCGATAATTATTGAAAAACAATAATTGATAATTATTGAAAAACAATAATCGATAATTATTGAAAAACAATAATCGATAATTATTGAAAAACAATAATCGATAATTATTGAAAAACAATAATCGGAAAAAAGCATTAAAGATGGAACAGTTCGATTTTGATCAAAGTTTTACACAACCTAACATTACAAGTGCATTCGATAAGTTTTATCACCGCACAAGCAAATGTGTCCGGCGTATAAAATCAACAGTAGATTATTTATATGATAGAGTCGCGTTCGAAATGAATGCTTCTGTTTAGCGCACAATTAAACCATAATGCTTGATGTTTTCATTTTAAACTTTGATCCAAGCCATTATATAATAATTTTATAAAATCAACAGTCGGTTCTCTACAGTGCAATGTAGACTACACAATATTGTAATTCAAGTCACTGAGCGAGGCATGTTAAGTTTCCTCCAAGTGCAACGGGGTGAGTCCTCAACTAAAGCAGAAAATCGATTGATTGAATGATCATCGAATGTTTCACACTCCCATATTTTTATTGCCATCGAAATCAGTGAAATCGTCGATTTTTCAATTAAATCAATTGATTGATTGCTCTAGTTGGGGACTCATTTCCGTTCCCCCTGAAGGGAAACTACACATGCCTTCCCGCGGTGACTTAGTTCATAATATATTGTGGTTAACATTGCACTGTAGAGAATCTACTGTTTTTTTTTTTATTATTTACATATATCAAAGTTTGAATTAAAGTTTAAAATTCAAAAGTCAACTATCATTGTTCAGTTGCGCCCCAAACAGAAGCATTCATTTCGAACGCATCCCTGTCATATCAAAGAATCTACTATTGATCTTCTAAAAATAATTTTATATAATGATTTGAATTCAAGTTTAAAAAGCAAAAGTCAAGTAACATGATTCGATTGTGCTCTAAGCAGAAACTTACATTTCGGACGCGCCACTGTCATATCAAAGAATCTATTGGTGATTTTTTAACTCCTTTAATGTATGGATACTTTTCTGTGGTAACATGTTACTTGTGGAGTTATAGAGGATATTATTATTATTATTATTATTATTATTATTATTATTATTGTTATTATTATTGTTATTATTATTGTTGTTGTTGTTATTATTGTTGTTATTATTATTATTGTTGTTGTTATTATTGTTATTATTGTTATTGTTATTCTTCTTATTATTATTATTGTTATTATTATTATTATTATTGTTATTATTATTATTATTATTGCTTTTGTTTTTGCTATTATTATTATTATTTTTATTATTATTAATATTGTTATTATTATTATTAATAATATTGTTATTATTATTATTGTTATTATTATTATTATTGTCGTTGTTATTATTGTTATTATTATTATTGGCTCACATGGAGCTTTCACACAAGTCAACAAACGATCTGATTGGAAACCTGTGGTGTTCTCTGGAAGCTGAGTGACAACAAGTCTCCCCAGACGTCCAGACCTCTCCACCTCCTTCGATAGCATTTGCAAATGAATTTACATCATCGCAACAGCCGCTTACTATTGAATTCTCGCTGGTAGTGGCCATTGGTTTATGCTGGAATTTGAGTGGCACTCAGCCTCCTCAAGGTCTCAGTTCTCTTTGCGCTTGTCCAGCCGAGGTCTGGTTGGCGCTCGCTCCTCGGTCTTTCATTCCTTATTGACCCTTCTCGGCCCTTTGGTATCATTTTTTTTTGGGGGGGTGGTGCATGATGGGGGGTGTAGAACTTGTAAACCTTGGGGAGGCTGAGTGCCACTCAAAATCCAGTATAAACCAATTGCCACTACCAGCGAGAAATCAATGGTAAGCGGCTGTTGCGATGATTCAAATTCATTTGCCAATGCTATCGAAGGAGGTGGAGAGAGCCGGACGTCTGGGGAGACTTGTTGTCACTCAGCTTCCAGAGAACACCACAGGTTTCCAATCAAATCGTTTGTTGACTTGTGTGAAAGCTCCATGTGAGCCAATAATAATGGTGTCTTACTGGAATTTTATTCTGACAATTATATTTTCAATTTGATCATCTGAATAATCTTTTGTCTTAATTAATGTTAAAATTTCCCTTCATGTGCTCCCAAGCGTAAATTATAGCATAACATATTAAATATTTTTAGAGACAATAGAAATTATCTTGTAGCCCGGCGGAATGTATAAAATCTAAGGGAAAATACGATAGGTGTATAGAAAAATGTATGTCATACATTTTTAATAAAATAGTATGAAATGGATGTTGTAAAAGGTATCTTGTAGGTTAACCAGTGGATATATTGTAAGCAGAGGTGGTTTGCTTGATCCACAAACGTAGTGGGCGATAACTGACCAAAAAGAAGAAAAATTTTAATCCTAACATTTGTCTTAGTCCGGTGGAGCATAAGGATCTAGAGATCGTTCTAACGAAAAATGTCTGTGAACATTTTTCTATAAAATAGCATTGAAGGGATGTTATGTGTTGGTTCCGGCCAACGCCGGAAAATAAATTAGTTGATTATTATTATGATTGTGTTTCTAAGTCACCTAAAAGAGGTAATTTAGAACGGAATATTTATAAACAATAACGTAGGCATGTTAACTTGATAGAATAGAATTTTATTCTGACAATTATGTTTTCAATTGGAAGAGGAATTTGGAATCAAGAGGTCAGTGGGGAGTGTAGTAATAATAAGAACTGATTATGTGAAAACTATAAGGTTATTACGTCATAAATTAGATAAATAGTTTTAGAAATAAACATGGATAGTCGAACATTCGTGTTTAGCGCAGAATATGAAATGATGTAATCCACTGAATACGTTGGAGGGGGGGGGGCGTAAAGAATAGACAACGGTGAAATTGCAATCCCGACAGAATAATTGAAGAATAACAGATTATGAAATCACAAACTTTTCCCGACATAAAGAAGCGATAACACGATCACAAAAGGTATAATGTCTGGGTATATGTAAAGCACCCCCCCCCCACACACACAGATGCAAACGAGACGTTATATACACCCGAATATTTTTGTTATACATACATGCAAACACAATTCAGAATATGTTATATATACATGATTAACACTCCCAACCCCAGTATGCAAAGTGCTTACACCGGTCATTATCACAGATTGAGCACTAATGATAACCGGCGGCGTTCCCTAGAGTCTCCCAAGTACTATCCATAACTTTTGATAAACTTTGCTAATATTTTTTTTATCAAACTCTAGCGGGATTTTTTAGTTTTCGACATTTAATAGTTCTCTTAAAGTGGTCCGATATATCTTTATAACTAATAAATGAAAAGAGTAAAAGACAAACCGACCTTCATTTACGCTGATTGACGCCAAATATGTTTTCCTTCATATTTCTTGTTTTTATCAGCGGAGTTGCATAGACGTCTTTCCTTCTTGGAATCTTTTCTGCAACTAACTTGCGTCTCAATTCTTAACTGTTAATTTTCCTCGGTGGAACGCTGATGATATTTTTCTGTATTTTAAGTATATCAGCGTTTTTTTGTTTTTTTTTCTCGTCGCTGTTGTCGTCGTTGTAATGCTAACGGTTCACTTGGTCGCTTTAATTCCTTCGCGTCTTGGAATTTAACCATTAAATTTATTTATTTTTATGAATACGATATTGACATATCTCAATATCGTCACACAATTGTTTATAAATTTTCTGTCAGCTTCAGTTCCCTTGGTTTGATTTGATAGCCCTTCAATAATAATAATAATAATAATAATAATAATAATAATAATAATAATAATAATAATAATAATAATAATAATAATATTATTATTATTATTATTATTATTATTATTATTATTATTATTATTATTATTATTATTATTATAAAACTCAAATCGTCTTGCTTGGACGTTGAAACCGTCCATCCACTTTTAGTTTACGATGCGCATGCTTATAAAATAAAAACAAAACTGTAACTACCTTTTTTTACAAATCGTTTTTTTTTTCTTCGTATTTCATTATTTCCCTTACATTTCTGTATTATTATTATTTTTAAAGATTTCTAATCAAAACGATATAAAACCGAAGATAATAAAAAAACATGTACGTTTTAAGTGTCCCAAATTGTTTATTTATGATTATTTTATTGTATTTTCTTTGCAAGTTGGAATCGTTTTCAAACAAAACGAAAACAAATATGTTTACGATTTATAAAAGACCTTAAATAATTTTAAATCGTGAACATATTTGTTTTCGTTCTGTTTGAAAACGATTTTCTGTAATAGACATTTTAAAGACGTTAAAATTACTCGTATATATATATATATATATATATATATATATATATATATATATATATATATATATATATATATATAAATATATATATATATATATATATATATATATGTATATATATATTTATATATATATATATATATATATATATATATATATATATATATATATATATATATATATAACTCAGATCAGCTTGCCCAGTCGTTAAAACCGTGTTAAAACATTTTATTGTATTTTCATTGCAAGCTGGAATCGTTTTTTTAAAAAAAAGCAAAACAAAACAAAACACACACGCGCGCGCGCACACACACACACACACACACACACAAAAAAAAAAAACAAATATGTTTTTCTAATGTAAAAAAAACTTCTTGATCAATTTAGATATTTTATAAAAATATTTTCTGTACACAAGTTGTGCCAGATTAAAAACTATCGATAGAAATTAAGAACTTGATAAAACAATTGTACGATTTTCGTGTCCCAAATTGTTTATTTACGATCATTTATTGTATTTTGCAAGTTGGAATCGTTTTCAAACAAAAGCAAAACAAATTACGTTTTAATATATATTTTTTTATATTTTCTATAATTGACAGTTTAAAGACGTTAAAATTACTCGTATCTATATATATAAAACTGCCCAGTCATTGAAACCGTGTTTATAAAAAGAATCTACATAACTATCAACATAATAACATCTAACTTTTTTATAAATGGAACATAACAAATAATCGTACAATAAATAACTGTTACCAAAGGCAATAGCAATTACTGTTCTACGTATTTGCTTTAGTTTTTTTTACCATTTAAGCTACTTTAAGTTATTTTTTTTTATTGCATTAGATTCCGTAATTGGCAGTTTAAAGGCGTTAAAATTACTTGCAAATGTTACTTATTATTTCGAAGATTATGCAAACAATAAAATTTTTAGCATGTCAAAAACTGGCAAAAGTTATAGCGGTTGACTTATGATAAGTGATTTATGACCATACTGGCTTTCGTTAAGAGTCGCACTTCTTTGTTTAAAAGCCATTCAGCGGAAGTGACACCGGACCAAACTTTAAGGTACGGATGACCAACATCGTATATAATGTAGCTTATTTTTTTAAGCAAATATAAAAATAGAAGTTTTGGTAAATTTTTACTTGGTTTCCACCTTCAAAATGACGACTTATAAAGGTTTTTGAGTATGCTGAAAACGAATATCGCGTCTAAATTTGCAAAAATTATTATTTACTTACTAGGAGTAGTCACGGAAGCCATCAAAGATTGCTCTTTGGGAACAACTTGAGGTGTTCCCTGGAGACTGAGTGACAACAAGCCTCCCTAGATTTCCAGTACTCTCACCCTCTTGATAATCTTTGCAAAAAAATTTGCGTTTATTATTATTATTATTATTATTATTATTATTATTGTTATTATTATTATTGTTATTATTATTATTGTTATTATTATTATTTTATTATTATTATTATTATTATTATTTATTATTATTTTTATTATTATTACTATTATTATTATTATTTTAATTATTATTATTTTACTATTATTATTATCATTATCATTATTACTATTACTATTATTATTATTATTATTATTATTATTATTATTATTATTAGTAGTAGTAGTAGTAGTAGTAGTAGTAGTAGTAGTAGTAGTAGTAGGAGGAGGAGGAGGAGGAGGATTTTAATACGTTTATTTGCTTGGACCATTATCTTCCCGACATCCCTTAAAAGGAAATTGGAGTATTCCAACTGCCTAAAAAATATATAGTGTCGCTGGGTGGGGAAAACCTTAATAAAAATGATTTGTTTTTAAACGACTTTATTTGATGCTTAAAATTTTAAATGTTTTTACATTAAAAAAGTGGAAAAGTCACTTCGGATTAATTATGAATGAAACTATTATTATTATTATTATTATTATTATTATTATTATTATTATTATTATTATTATTATTATTATTATTATCATTATTATTATTATTATTATTATTATTATTATTATCATTATTATCATTATTATTATTATTATTATTATTATTATTATTATTATTGGCTCACATGGAGCTTTCAGACAGGTCATCATAGGTCTGATTGAAAACCTGTGGTGTTTCCTGAAAGCTGAGTGACAACAAGTCTTTCCAGACGTCCAGTACTCTCCACCTCCTTTGATAGCATTTTCAAATAAACTTGTGTTGTCGCAACAGCCTCTCACCATTGATTTCTCGCTGGCAATGACCATTTGTCTATACTGGAATTTGAGTAGCACTAAGCCTCTCCAAGGTCTCAGTTTTCTTTGCGCTTGTCCAGCAGAGGTCTGGTCAGCGCTCTCTCCTCGGTCTTTCCATCTACCTTGACCCTTTTTGCCTATTTGGTATCACACTTTTTTGGTGCTGGGGGGGGGGGGGACGGTGATAGGACAATGGGAGGGGATGCGCGATGGGATGTAGAACTTGTTGCTATGCAGCTTCACTGTTCTTCATTCCCTGTAACGCTTCTTCCTGTTTTGTCTCTGCAGCAGTTTGTCTGCCTCACGCGTGTGATTCATATGCATTCTCCTCATTCAAGGTTTCCTTAATATTTCAGCCGTTTTCATTATCGTTAGTCGTTATATCTTTGCAGCGATTCCTCTGATTCCAATTTCTCCCATTCTTTTTTCAAAGTTTTTCGGAATTGTTCCTAGTGCTCCTACTATTATCGGTATTATTTCGATTTTCTTCATCATCCAAATCCCTTTTAACTCTCTGGCTAGCTCTGGATATTTGCTCCGTTTCTCCTTTTCTTTCATACTCACCCTGTGGTCAGCTGGAACAGCAAAATCTATGAGTTGACAAGATTTTTCTTTCTTGTTAATCATTACGACATCTGGTCTTCTGGCTTGGATGGGTTTGTCCATCTGTATGTCCATGCCTCATAGGATTTTGTGGTTCTCGTTTTCAAGTATGGTTGCAGGCTTATGCTTCTACCTTTTGCCTGTACGTTCAAAATGCAGTTGTTTGCATAATTCCCAGTGTATCGCCTTCCCCACTTGGTCGTTTTTGTATTCCTTTTGAACCAGTTTGCTACATTCACTTATTATTATTATTATTATTATTATTATTATTATTATTATTATTATTATTATTATTATTATTATTATTATTATTATTATTATTAATATTATTAATATTAATATTATTATTGTTATTATTATTGTTATTATTATTATTAATATTATTATTATTGTTGTTATTGTTATTATAATTGTTATTATTATTAATATTATTATTATTGTCATTGTTATTATTATTATTATTGTTATTGTTATTGTTATTATTATTATTATTATTGTTATTATTATTGTTGTAATTGTTATTGTTATTATTATTGTTATTATTATTGTTATTATAAATATTATTATTGTTATTATTATTGTTATTGTTATTATTATTGTTGTTATTGTTATTATTATTATTATTATTATTATTATTGTTGTTATTATTATTATTGTTATTGTTATTTTTGTTATTATTATTATTATTATTGTTATTGTTATTATTATTATTATTATTATTATTGTTGTTATTATTATTATTGTTATTATTATTATTATTATTATTATTGTTATTGTTATTATTATTATTATTGTTATTGTTATTATTATTATTGTTATTGTTATTATTATTATTATTATTATTGTTATTGTTATTATTATTATTATTATTATTATTATTATTATTATTATTATTATTATTATTATTATTATTATTGAATAGTGGGGCACCAAATCGACATTTGTTGTGTAGTGGGATGCACATATCGAGAACGAGAAGTCATTTATATAAGAGATGTATACAATGAGACTATAACTTGGCGGTTGAGATAGATGTAAAGGGATATGAAATAGACAGTTCTTTTTTAACACAGGAAGTGATACATTTACCACTTTGGAAGGGGTTTATTATAAAGTCCTTTTACAAGACGAAGACAAAAACACATTACCTTGTGGTTGAAATGACGATGAAGACAAAGGCTTGCAAACAACATGAGGACATTTATTTCAGCTGGTGATCAGAATGGTGGGAATTGTCTTGTCTTCCTTTCTGCTAACTCAACTCTCCTCTTTCAACGGCTAACTCTCCTGCCCCTCAATTCTCAACTGATTTCAAACCCTAACTTAATTGAATATGTATAATTTATCTTTCTTTGTGACGCCAGAACGTGTTCAAACATGTGAATGTTTTTTCCACGTGGATTTTACATATTACATATGACTCCAACACGTTTTTCTGATAACACAAAGAACATTCCTTAATTGATTTTTCATTTTTCCTCTGACCTAACTTGTTTTTTTATTTCTAACTACGATGGATTATTCCACTGCATTCCTAGAATCGCATCTAAATAGCAATATGTATTCTTTTTAAACTTTTGATCACTACGTTCGATTCCAACATTCTCATTTAAGAAATATTATTTTTGATCCTAATTATTTATTTCTATAAATACCAGGATCTTTTTCCTTCAATATACACCGATATTATTCTCATCATTATTATTATAAATATTATTATGATTATTATAATGATTATTATTATAATAATTATTATGATAATTATGATGTATATTATCACTATTATTTTTATTATGCTCATTATCACTATTATCTTTATTATCATTATTATTATCATTATTATTATTTATTATTATTATTATCATTATTATTATTATCATTATTATTATTATTATTATTATTTATTATTATTATCATTATTATTATTATTATCATTATTATTATTATTATTATTATTTATTATTATTATTATCATTATTATTATTATTATCATTATTATTATCATTATTATTATCATTTTTATTATTATCATTGTTATTGGCTCACAAGGAGCTTTCACACAGGTCTTCAGAGATCTTTCCCTGAAAACAGCCTGTGGTGTTCCCTGGAAGCTGAGTGACTACAAGTCTCCCCAGATTTCTAGTACTCTTCACATCTTTTGATAACATTTGCAAATAAATTCGCATTATCGCAACAGCTGCTTATCATTGATTTCTCGTTGGCAGCAGCTATTGGTCTTTACTAGGATTTGAGTGGCAATAAGCCTTCCCAAGATCCCTGTTCTCTTCGAACATATTCGGTTGAGGTCTGGTCAGTTCATCAGTCTTTCCTTCCTCCTTGACTCTACTTGGTTATTTGGTCTCGCTCTTTTTTTTTGGGGGGGGGGCAATGATGTGGCAATGGGGGGGGGTTAGAGAACTTATAGATATGCGGTTTCAGTGTTCTTGTTTCATGTAGTGTTTCATGTTTTGCCTTTGCAGAAGTTTGTCTGACCCACACTTGTTGCTCCTGTGTGTTAGTTTTCACATTCAAGGTTTTCTTAATATTTCAGCAGTTTTCCTGATTGTTGTTCGTTGAATTTTTCCAGTCATGCCTTTGATTCCAATTTCTCACATTCTTTTTTCAAAGCTTTTGGGGATTGTTCCTAGTGCTCCTACTATTATAGGTATTATTTTGATTTTCTTCATCTTCCATATCCCTCTGAGTTCTCTGGTTATCTCTGTGTATTTACTCCATTTCTCCTTTCTTTGATATTCACCCTGTAGTTAGCTGGAACAGCAAAGTCTACGATGTGACAGGATTTTTCTTTCTTGTTAATTATTACGACATCCGGTCTTTTTTATTGGATAGGTTTATCAGTTTCTATGCCCATGTCTCATAGGATTTTGTGGTTCCCGTTTTCAAGTACTGTTGCCGGCTTATGTTTGTACCACTTGTCTGTGCGTTCGAGATGCAGGTGTTTGCATAATTCTCAGTGTACTACCCTTCCCACTTAGTCGTGTCTGTTCTTGTATTCCTTTTGGGTCAGTTTGCTGCATTCACTTATTATATGGTTTATCGTCTCGTCTCTTTGTCCACAGAGTCTGCATTTGCTATTTTCTTGTATTTTGTCGATCTTTGCTTTGATGTGGTGGATTCTTATCGAGTTGTCTTGTGCTGCAATTATTAAGGATTCCGTTTCTCGGCTTATGTGTCCTTTTCGCGTCCATATCCAAGTGTTTTCGTTATTTTCATCTTTTGTCATCGTTATGAATCTTCCATGTAATTGTTGCTCTTCCCACTTTTGTTGTCTCGTCTTATCCTTTGACTCTCTGTCATCTGTTTTGATTTTTCCCGTGTCTCTCGCTGCTATGATTATTTTTTCAGTGTTTTCTATTAAGTATTTTTCTAGTTCTTTTTTTGCTGTCATTCACACAGCCTTCTCCCGCCGTCTTTCCTTTACATGTAGAGTTTTCATTATTATTGTCATTATCATCATTATTATTATCATTATCATTATAATAATCATCATTATTATTATCATTAGTATCATCATTATTATTATTATTATCATTATAATAATCATCATTATTATTATCATTATCATTATAATAATCATCATTATTATTATCATTAGTATCATCATTATTATTATCATTATCATTATAATAATCATCATTAAAATAATAATAATTATTATTATTATCATTATTACCATTATCATTATCATTATTATCATTATTATTATCATTATTATCATCATTATTATAATTATTATCATCTTCATTGTTATCAATGTTATCATTATGATTATCATTATTATTATTATCATTATTATTATCATTATTATTATCATCTTTATTATTATTATTATTATTATTATTATTATTATTATTATTATTATTATTGTATTCTTGACTTTCCATTTATACATAATCTGATTACTTAATTGGTCAATAATCCAATCAGTCTAACCCTTCAACCAACTCTGCGGCTAATGTCCGATATGTATAATGACCATCCCTTGTACTTCCGGGCAGATCTAATTAAAATGCAATCCAATTCTTAGCATAATCAAATCAATTTCGAACGCAATATTTCTATGCAATTTTCAAAACTCCGCAACAATAATAATAGACAAGTTAATAGAGTACAAAGTCACACATACATTCACCCGGTTGTTTCATTCAATCAGTGTGCGCATAACAATGGCGTGACAGACCAATGGAACTTTGATTCCAAAATTAAACGTGACATACCGAAAGACGCATCTAAAATTAATGTTAAAAAATGTACTGGACAGACCACTGAAATTGTTATTGAAACAAGCGTGACAGACGAACGGAATTTCTATTTCAAATCTTAGACTGGCAGAGCAACTAAACGTGATAGACCAATGAAAATGCAGTTTCAAACAGAGGCATGACTGACTAACGAATATGCTATTTCAAACTTAAGCATCAATACTTAGTTTAATTAGTAGTCCAACGTTTTTTTTTATGTTCCTACCCCAGAGCTTCTGATTGGTTGGTGAGCCATTCCCTCCAGTGATACACCTGTCTGTTTATAGTAAAGGCAATATGTGACTGCTGCAGGTGAAAATATATTTGATGTTGAATGATGACAGATTAACCTTATTTCAAACTATAGCATGAAAAACCAATGAAAATGCTATTTCAGACTTAAGCATTACAGACCAATGAAACTGTTATTGCAAACTTCAACGTAACAGACCAGTAAAATTTTTCATCAAACTTAAGAATGATAGATCAACTAAATACTATTTCAAACTTTAGCATGACAGACTTACGAAATTGCTATTCAAACGTAAGCATAACAGCCTCTAAGGTTTTCCTTGAGCTTAGAGAATAACTGAAAGTCACTGGGAGCAAGGCCTAGACTATAGGGAGGATGAGGAATTGTCTTGATGCCCATCTTGGCCAAATAGTCTGTGACAAGGATGGAGTTGTGGTCTGGAAATGCCACTGATCCGATTTGAAAGTGCTGGTCTCTTCCGACGGAATCTTTTCCTGAACTCCCTTAAAACCTCAATATCGTATTCCTTGTTGACTGTCTTTCCAGTGGGAACTCAGTGCGTCTGGATCATGCCGTGTTGTCAAAAAAGGAATCATCATAAGTTTCTGGGTGGATTTGCTGTGTCTGGCCTTCTTGGGTCTGGAAGAGCCAGCATACTTACACTGGGAACTCTGTCTCTTGGTCTCTGGATCATAGAAGTAATTCAAGCTTTCATCGCAGGCCACCAGAGCATCAAGAACTGTGGGATGTAAA
>NC_136521.1:68697477-68704977 GCF_053919585.1 Euprymna scolopes | reverse complement strand
ATGATCCTATTTTGTCCGATTTTCAAACGGAATATTACAACGAATTTGATGTGGTTAAGCGTTCAAAAGATTTAACGTCATTAGGAAAATGGGCCCTTTCCAGAACTTCCCCTTCCTATGAACAATCAAAAATAAAATAAAAAATGTATGCGATGTACGTAGTCCGATGGTAATAAAATATCATACACCAAAAATCACGGAACATTATCAAACTGTTTCCCAAGTTCAACAGAAAGATCTCCGAGTTCCACAAGATACACCTGGAGAAGGTCGAAGGTTACATCAACCAAAACGCTGTGAAAATAACACCAAAGATGAGAACAGTAATTCGAAAAATCCATATAATACGAATAAAAATTCAGAAACGTAAAAATTTGATTAAATTGCTTTATTTTTAAATGAGAAAATCAAATTTTATGACTAAACTATGAGCGACAATCTCGCGACAATCTCACGACAATCTCGCGACGCCATCTTGGAAACAGTGTGCAAAAACAAGGGAGCTAACTCAAAATAATTCTAACTTTTCTTCCCTTACTTTTTCATTCATATTAAAAACAACAGCAAAGAAACATCTGTCTGATGTACGTAATTGAGACAGAAAAAATATCGTACACAAAAATCACGTAAATTGATCAAGTTTTTTTGTCTTTTGTTTTTTTACTTAGGATTCACTATTTATCAAGGTCCAAAGACCACTCGAGGATAAGGGTTAATGAATATAAAGTGGTAGTGTAATAACCATTAACGGCGTAAATTGGGTAGTTTTATTTTTATCAAGAAAATCATTTTGAAACGAATTTGAATTGTTTTCCAGCACCACCCTCTTTCGGTGTAAAGAGTTTGAATTATTCGAAGTTATCTCCCCTGTTTTCAATATTGCGATGCGCGATTCTCCATCGTCGTTTAGCCATAAAATTTGGTTTTCTTATTTAAAAATAAAACAGTTTAATCAAATGACGTCATTTTTGGTGTAAGATATTTTCTTTGTTATCCGTACATCATACCGAATTTTCGAGATTGATAATTTATATTACTTGGCTTCTTCGGACTAGTGCCCTCATATTTGGTGTCATTTTCACAACGTTTTCTATTAATGTAACCGCCGACGCACTTTATGTGTATCTTGTCGAACTCGGGAATCTTTCTATCGAACTCTGGAATCTGCATGAAATTCCGAACAGAACCCTTTCTTTAATCCATAGAGTAGCGTGTTCTCGTTACGTCAGTCATGACTGGGCTGAAAGTTCAATCCTCAGTGCAAACGACAATGCAAAATGACAATGGCGAATTAATTAGGACTTTTATGCAGACATGGCTGACGGAACGAGAGCATGCCATCCTCATTCTAAATCCCATAGAGATTCCCGAGTTCGAAATAAAGATTAAATAGTTCGACAAGATACACATGAAGAAGGTTGGAGGTTACATCGACCGAAACTTTGTGAAAATAACACTCAAAATGAGAACAGTAGTAAGATGAATCCAAATAATACGAATTTCTTTAGTTTTTTTTTTTTTTTTTCGTAGAATTCTGGACAAACACCGAAAAATGTTTTCTAATATCGCTTAAACTCGTGAAGAGAGAGAGAGAGAGAGAGAGAGAGAGAGAGAGAGAGAGAGAGAGAGAAAAGCGGGAATTAATACAATTCCATCCGAGATGAAACTGAAAGTCATCGAGAATTTCTGTGACGACACCATCAATATATTTATTTATTTATTTATTTATTTATTCATTTATTTATTTATTTATTTATTTTTTTACTTATTTATTTATTCATTTATTTATTCATTTATTTATTTATTTATTCATTTATTTATTTATTCATTTATTTATTTATTCATTTATTTATTTATTTATTAATTCATTTATTTATTTATTCATTTATTTATTTATTTATTCATTTATTTATTTATTTATTTATTTATTCATTTATTCATTTATTTATTTATTTATTTATTTATTCATTTATTCATTTATTCATTTATTTATTTATTCATTTATTTATTTATTCATTTATTTATTTATTCATTTATTTATTCATTTATTTATTTATTTATTTATTTATTCATTTATTTATTTATTTATTTATTCATTTATTTATTTATTTATTTATTCATTCATTTATTCATTTATTTATTCATTTATTTATTTATTTATTCATTTATTTATTTATTTATTTATTTATTCATTTATTTATTTATTCATTTATTCATTTATTCATTTATTCATTTATTTATTAATTCATTTATTTATTTATTCATTTATTTATTTATTTATTCATTTATTTATTCATTTATTTATTTATTTATTTATTTATTTATTTATTTATTCATTTATTTATTTATTTATTTATTCATTTATTTATTTATTTATTTATTCATTCATTTATTCATTTATTCATTTATTTATTTATTTATTTATTCATTTATTTATTCATTTATTTATTTATTTATTTATTCATTTATTTATTTATTTATTTATTCATTCATTTATTTATTTATTCATTTATTTATTTATTCATTTATTTATTTATATATTAATTCATTTATTTATTTATTTATTTATTCATTTATTTATTTATTTATTCATTTATTCATTCATTTATTTATTTATTTATTCATTTATTTATTTATTTATTTATTTATTTATTGTTCTCCTCATCTTCATAGTTGTTGTGTCACGACGTTTCAGCCAATTATTCCTTTAACCTTCGTCAGGTGGTTAACAGCGACGAGATGGGAATGCTGAGTCGCCTTATCACGTTTTGGCCAACTAATCCTCTTGATTGAAACCGCTATCTTCAGACAATGCTCACCTGGAACCGTAGAGATTCGACGCCTCTATCCACTGCGCCACGGGCCCCGAAGGAGACTAAGTTTGGATTTTTTTGATATTATAAATCCAATTTTTTCGTTCTTATCTAGTCTTCCATCGTCGGGTCCGTACCGAATGGTATATTATTTTATTATTATATTATTTTATTATTGGAATATACAATTAAGGGACTCAGCATTCTTATCCTGTCGCGGTTAACGATTTTAAACGGCACCTCTTCTTTTATCGTAAATTGATCCACCTGACGAAGGCCAGAGGAATAGTTGGCCGGAACGTGGTGGAACAACAACTAGAAGATTAGAATAATAGTCAGCAAATAAATAAATGAATAAATATACACAATGTACACGAATACATTAAAAAATAGATTCGAAAACTAAAATACCATTTATTACTACAAACAATCATCGTTTGTCTTATATAACTTTTTGTCAACGTATTAAGACGATTTTTTTTATTTTTTTTTACTTTGCACAATTATAACCAGTTTTATTTCTAACACATACAGTTATTTTGTTGGATTTTCAAAGTCGGATCCAAATAGAATTTACGCCAAATTTGTTTCTGACTAGCCAATTTTTTTAGTTACAAGATTACTCCCTGGCGAAGGCCAGAGGAATAATTGGCTGAAACGTCATGAAAAACAACAACTAAAAGATGAGGATGATGGTCAAAAAAAAAAAAATAAATAAAAAATAAAAAAAAAATAATAAATTATACAATTTACTCATTTTCAAAACAATTCTAAAACTAATTCAATAAAATAACAATCGGTACGGACCCAACAATTGGAAGGACAATCGGATTTATAAAACCAAAAAAACCCAACCTTGATTGTCCTTCGGGTCTTGTGGTGCAGTGGATAGAGATGCAGAATATCTATGATTCCAGGTGAGCGTGGAGCTAGAGATGACGGTTTCGATCTCACCCAAAGCTGGCCAAAAGATTAGTTGACCAAACCATGGTGAGATGACAGGAGCTATTGAAGACAGCAATTGCTGTGGATGTAGTTGGAGGATTCGACATTCCTATCCCGTCACGGTTAACCTGACCAAAGTCAGAGGAATGATTCGCGGAAACGTCATGATAAAAAACAACTAGAAGATGAGGATGATGGTAAAAAAACATCCAAATAATTAAATAAAAATAATTAAATAAAAATAAATAAAAATAATTAAATAAAAATAAATAAATAAAAATAATTAAAAAAAAATAAATAAAAAATGAATAAATAAAAATAATTAAATAAAAATAAATAACAAATAAATAAATAAAAATAATTAAATACAAATAATTAAATAAAAAACGATACAATTTACTCATCTTCAAAATAATTCCAAACTAATTCAATAAAGATTACTTCCCTTTGATAGTTTAGAATTGACTTCGTGGCTTAGTGGGGGATGCCCTTTTCTCTACCCTGCAACCTCTCTCCCACAGAAGAGACGTTGCGAGCCTATCCTTGTTTTATCGTTATTTCCATGGCAGATGCTCGTCTGAACTCCAATCTCTGGTCCCCCCTCGCCAATCTTTCACGAAAAACACCCGTCTAGCTGAACCCACTGTGAAAAATTTCCCACACTCTTTATATGTGCCTAAATCAAAACGTGGATTCCATGAACAAAGCTTCTTTCTTAGAACTGCACGCCTGTGGAACTCTGTTTTGTCTGCCTGCTTCCCACCGGTAGCAGTATCAGAATTTTTGTAGGAATTTTTGACACCCCTAACACGAAACTGCGAATACAATATAAAAATCTCGTAATTTCTCTGTTAAAAGTGGGTTATTTATTTTCTTTATGGATTATACTTCCAAAATAAACTATTACAGTTGTTTTAAAAGTAATAAAAATATTTTTATTTTTTTTTAAAACAGTAATGAATTTTCCGAACTCAATATTTTTCAATTTTTAAACTCAATATTTTTAAATTTTAAAAATCTATCAAAATTTTTCTATTGATTCTATTTTTACGATATTTTCAGGGTCAATGTGAAATTTTATGTTCTTTCCAATAAACCGAATATAATATTTTAGACAAACGTTTTTTTTAAATTCACGCCCCCCCATTTTCACGCCCCCCCATTTTCACGCCCCCCCCCCATTTTCAACTTTCTCTTAAAAAGTAAATAATTCATTTATGTTTAATAGTTTTATATATCACAAATTGAAGAGAAAAGGTCAATAAATAATATATTCAAATTTAAAACAAAAAAAAAATCAGTTTTTTAGAAATTTACCTGTAAAGTCCGAAGTTTAAAACCTTATTTTATAAGAACACATTTTTTCTTTTTGTCTTTTTTTTTTTTTTTAATGAAACCTTGGTCCTTGCTCCTTTAATTGAAAAAAAAATTAGGGCTTGAATTACATTTTTCGAGGAGTTATAAGCTTAGAAAGATAGGGGGTCGAATAATTTACGCCTCTCATTTTGAAATGTCTATTAAAAAGTAAATAATTAATTTATGTTTAATAGTTTTATATATCACAAATTGAAGAGAAAAGGTCAATAAATAATATATTCAAATTTAAAACAAAAAAAAAAAATCAGTTTTTTAGAAATTTACCTGTAAAGTCCGAAGTTTAAAACCTTTTTTAAAAAAAAAAAACACATTGTTTTTTTTTTTTTTTTTTTTAAATAAAACCTTGGTCCTTACTCCTTTAATTGAAAAAAAAATTAGGGCTTGAATTACATTTTTCGAGGAGTTATAAGCTTGGAAAGATGGGGTGGAATTATTCACTATTTTCACGAAATTTCTGACACTGCTATCCCACCGGACTACAACTTGGATGTCTTCAAGTCCAACGTTAACAAATTCCTAATGAACCGCCCCCTTAAATAAACACTTCATCAAATCTCCACACTAACGTAATGTACTTGCAATAACCCTTATCCCTGAGTGGCTTCCGGGCCTTGATAAGTGGTGATCACTGTGTAAAAAAAAAAAAAAATATCCGGAAAAATGTATTCATTCTAAAAGTTTTTTTTTTTTTTTTTTTACACATTTTCACCCCAAACAAGGCATATTGTCATTTGAAACGTAAGGAACTACTCTTAGGGATCGTCTCTCTAACAGAAGAAGGTGGGGAGTTGAGTAGCGAAATGTGAGTTCAAATTACATTCAAACTTCTGTAGGTTAGTAAGAATCATGGAGAGATTCCAAAGTCTAGCAGTTCAAAGGAAGAAACTAATAATCTAATATCTAACAGGGGACTGTGGGGAGTTAAGCAGTGAGATGGCTGTTCACATTACATTTAAATGTCTACATTAAGAGAAGAAGAAAACAGAGGAATTCTAAATTCTAGCAGTCCGAGGTAAGAAACTATTACAGTAGAAGGCTTTCCGGCGTCTATGAACTTCAACAGTGAAGAGGTGGGATTTTGCTGCTTGTCGGGTTAGTCTGGGTTCATCAGAGCACATTCCATAAAAGTGCTTTTAAAACAGTTGATTAAGCAAAAAATGTTAAGATTCTAAAAAATGTTGGTGTTTGTCCAGAATTACATTTATTTAAAAAAAAAAAAAAAAAAAAAAAAAAACAGAAAAATCTTTATGATGCACGTACTCGTCACGGAACGAAGATTGCATATTCCAAAAATTACGTAAACTGATCTAACACCTGCGCCATGGGTACAATATGCTAATTACTTTTTGTTTTCAATTTTCTTTTTTCTAATCTTACTTCATAGCACCGGACGTTGGACATATAGAACATAATCTCAAAGTTATGCCATCGATTTTCCATATCCTGTAAGAATGTCTAATAATGTAATTTGGTTAAGTCTTTAGATTTTTCCATTTCTTTTTCCATTTTCTTCTTTATTTTTTTTAGGAGCGACAAGACCTGGGAGAAATTCTTCTATCATTGAATTATTTGCCCAGTGCCGGTCGACTGAATGTGGATATCATCAAAGCCAAACAGTTACTACAGACTGATCTTGTTGGTGGATCAGGTAAGATGTGTTATATCTTGCAAAGTTATTTCTTATTAGATTATGATGGCATTTCTCAAAGCAATGGAGTTCCATGAGAAGTCTTTCATGGTTCGTAAAATAATTTGTTAAAATTATTGAATTAGCAGCGACGAATAAAAATATAATATTTACGAGTTGAACAGCCGGTATTGCCCGGTCGTACAATACGCATAAACATGATATTTTAATTATGCAAATTACGTCTATATAGATTATAGAATCAATCCTCTATGGATTATTATTATATTACTAGGAATAATTTTACCGGTGGACTAATTCGCAAATAAAAATAATAATAATAATAATAATAATAATAAAAAAAAATAATAATAATAAAAAATAATAATAATAATAAATAATAATAAAAAATAATAGTAATAATAAAAAAAAATAATAATGATAAAAATATTAATGATAAAAATAATAATGATAAAATATAATAATAATAAAAAATAATAATAAAAAATAATAATAATAATAAAAAATAATAATGATAAAATAATAATAATAAAAAATAATAATAATAATAAATAATAATGATAAAAATAATAATCATAATAAAACATAATAATAATAAAAATAATAATAATAATAAAATAATAATAATAATAATAATAATAATAATAATAATAAATAAATAATGATAATGTCGTTCATCAAATTCCGTCTGTATTTGTTTACAACATCACGTCAGCT
>NC_136521.1:68679977-68692477 GCF_053919585.1 Euprymna scolopes | reverse complement strand
TGTGTATATATATATATATACATACATATATATATTTATATATAAACTAACATAAAAAAAAAACCTAACCTAGATTTAAACAGATATATAGATATATAGATAGTATGCTATAAAATATATATGGCGATTAAGCTACACTGAATATTCCGCGTTTCATCAACTCTAGAACTCTTCAGGTCCCTACACGTGGTAGCTTATCTTATTATTTTCTATTCAACTACCAGTAGAAGATAAATAGCAAACAACTGTGTTCACAAGATAAAATTTACTCTAGGATAGCGATACAAAATAGTTTTAAAACTAACAAAAACAATAGAAAATGAACAAATAAATAAATTAAATAAAAATGAATATACATAAACGATCACACATATATGTATGTGTATATATATGTATATATATGTGCATATATGTATGTACATATACATATATATTTATATATAAACCAACATAAAAAACCTAGCCTAGATTTAAAACAGGCCAAGAAAGAGATATCCAGGTTAAATAGAGCACACACAAAGGAACAGGTCAACCAGAGGTCAAATAGGCCTTTGTCCGATAAGTGCATGTTCATTGGCTGATAGGAAGGGCGCGATGGATATTAGAAAGTTGATTGGCTAACTAAAATCTCAATTGAAGGCGCGTATATAAAAAGGACAGACAACCACAAAATTCGCGCATAAGCCTGAAGAGTCATAGAGTGGATTAAACGCGGAATATTAAGTGTAGCTTAATCGCCATTATATATATATATATATATATATATATATATATATATGTATATGTATATATATATACACATATATATGTATATGTATATATTTATATATGTATATATATGTATATATATGCATATATATGCATATATATGTGTATATATATGTATATATATACACATATATACAGCATTGCTTATGAATAAATAAGGAAGAGTATAAAAAGGCTTTATCAATTCAAGGAACCTGGTGTTAAAATGGTGATTTATGGACAAAAATTAACGAACGAGAGAGGGTCTTATCGAGCTGGTTTTTATATCTTTATATATCAATTTATTTTCCAGGTTGCTCATAAATAAAAAAAAATAACAGTAAAATAGACTTACTGTTTGAAATAAACGGAATTGTAGAGGTATTTTTTAAAAAGAAAAAAAAGGGTAAAAAAGAGATATTTTAAAAAAATCCCTTAATAACATTTTTTACCCATTTCTTTCTGAAAAAGAGATTATATTCTCGAAATATCAAAGACTTGTACGATTCTATGATTGATCTAGAAAATAAATATTTATATGCGGATATAAAAAACAGCTCTACAAGACCCCGTTTGCCTATTTCTGTTCCCACGTCACATAATTTAAACACTCGGTTCCCTGCATCATTCCTATAACCTTCTTATACTCTTCCTTATATATATATATATATATATATATATATATATATATATATATATATATATATATATATATATATAGTAATTTATAAAATATATATGGCGATGAAGCTACACTGAATATTCTGCGTTTCATCCAACTATAGGATTCGTATAGAGCTGTTTTTTATATCCGCATATAAATATTTATTTTCTAGATCAAAATCTACGTATTGAGCACTTTTGAAGTAAATACTTAAAGTTTACGCATAAATCTATACTTTCGTATAGTAATTTTATGTGAATAAATGAAATAGTTATATATATATATATATATATATATATATATATATATATATATATACATACACATATATATAATGATTGTATCGCGTTGTAGTTTCTTAGGTCGTAAATCCAGTGAAACACCGGTGTTTACAAACATTAGTGTATACATATTTCTGCTCTTTCGAGAAGAATCGACTTCATTCCAGAAACGTCTTGTTTAATATGAAAAAAATCTGGCTGAAGACACAAATGCTCGAAATCAGTTGCAGCAGAAACATGCCTGCACATCTGTAGCCAATAATGTTCGTAAAAAAAAAATCTGTATATTCTTTTTCATCTCCCTAAATATATTATATACATATACTTTTCAACTTTCTATATATATGCACACACTCACACACACGCACGCACACATACACACAAACACACACACACACATATATATATATATAATCATTTCTTCATATATAAAACGAATATAAAATGTACAAACTTCATAACACAGTCAAAATTGTTACGAATAAAAAGCGCAATGAAAATATATTATTAACAGAGCAAATATATATATATATATATATATATATATATATATATATATATACATATATATATATATATATATATATATATATATATATATATATATATATAACTGTAACTTCACATGATAGTATTAACCAAGAATCAATTACAATTGTGATTTTTATTTTATTTTGTTTATTTATTTATACAGAGGAATTTTAATAATTACTGGAAATTTATTATGAAAGTAATTACGAAAATTTGCTTCAATTATAAATAAATAAAATTCATTATTGTGGAATGACATTTGTGGTTGCTGGAATGAAAAGTTCTCTTTCTCTCTCTCTCTCTCTCTCTCTCTCTCTCTCTCTATATATATATATATATATATATATATATATATATATATATATATATGTATATATGTATATATATATATATAGTTACGTATAAGTACATATATATACATATATACATACATATATATACGTACATTTATACATATATATACACATATATAAATATATATATACATACATATATATGCATATAAGTATATATATATATATATATATATATATATATATATATATATATATACATGTGTAAGAAAAAAAAACAACCTATAGTATTAAAATACATCATCGTTTCATACCCATTTACGGGGGGACTTCTTCAGGATGATAAAATGATTAAGTTAAAACCATGATGAGCCGAAAGATTTACGTGCTACATACTTGAATTTTTTTTTTATAAATGATCATATATATACATATATATATATATATATATATATATATATATATATATATATATATATATATATATATATGTATATATATATTGTGTGTTTGTATTTAGGCAGCATGTTTTCATTCAAACAGGTATTGTTAAATAGCACGGAGTGTTTTTGCTTAATGATCTTTTTTTGTAATTTTTCTATTTTTCGAATGGCCATTCTTATGTCTCGGTCGAATTTGTATAGGAAAGTTTCATGGACGTATTCGTCTGTCTGTTTTTTTCTTTGCAAGTACTTTCAACTGATTTTCTTCAGTCGTCTTTAGGTAGTTTTTTTTATTACTGTTTCGTTAAAAATCTGGATGCTTTTATATGTTTCAGTTCAAATTACGTTTAAATTACTTGAAACAGTGAAGCGGCTCGTGTGTGTACAAAAAATACGTTTTTACATGTTAAGAACGTATAAATAAAATAAACGTACAATGGTTTAAAAGTGTGGTTTAAAAAATGGTATGGAATTTATAGTTTTTTAAAAAAATTTTATTATTTATTTTATGAATTTATAAATTAAAATTATAACATACATATAGATATATATAGATATATAACTACATATGAATATCATCATCATCATCGGCGGTCACTCGTGTCCGAGTAAGACTGTCCTCCGTTGTGGCTTCTGTGGGTCCTCAGGTGAGCATAGAGCCCAATCCTAGACCCAATTTGTCTTGTGCAATTTGGGCAGATAAAGGTAGTGGTGGTGGGGTGGGGTTGGGTGTGTCTGGTTGATAATCTGTCCTTTCTGTGCTTGCGTTTATCCTCAGCAGCTTGAATATACATACACATACACATACACACACACCCACATATATATATATATTCTTTATTTCTCTTCTTATATATATATATATATATATATATATATATATATATATATATATATATATATATATATATATATACAGTGATGATCATATTTATTGGCACGGTAAAATAAAAGTTAAATTTTGTCTAATAAATTCTAAAAAATTAAAGAAAATAACAAAGTATATTATGTATTTTTAACTGGCCTTTCCGATGCAGCAATCGGATTTTAGAAAAAATAAATAACAAAGGAACAACAAACATAATTGCAAAAAACCCTTGTTCAAAATTATTGGCACGGCTTTGTTTTTCTTTTAGTATCAGTATAATATCAATCAATTTCCGGTTTACGTGCTTTCTGAACTTTTTTATAGCCATATTATGCTTGTTTAACGCTAATTCAGTGAATAATTTTTTTCAGATAATTTTTAGATAGCGATTTATTTAAACTATTATAAGTGACTAAATTATAATTTTCAATCGCCATGGTTAAAACTAAGGAACACAGCGAAGACGTCAGGAAGCTTGTTGTAGCATGCCATACCAATGGGGAGGGCTATGATAAGATTTCAAAGAAGCTAAACCTTCCCAAATCCACTGTTAGAGCCATAATAAACAAGTTCAAATCGCAAGGCCACGTTATGAGTTTAGAGGGTAGAGGGAGAAAAAGGATTCTTTCCCCAAGAGATGAACGGAAAATTGTTCGACAAGTAAAACAAAACCCAAGGATCTCTGTTGGGGAGATTGTTGATGAACAGAGCACCTCTGGAGTGAATGTATCTCGACATACAGTTGGTAGAGTTTTGAAGAGAGCTGGTTTAAAAGCATGTCGTCCGAGAAAGACTCCCTTATTGAAGCCTATGCACCTGAAAGCAAGGCTAGCCTTTGCAAAACGTCATATTGATAAAGATGTTGCATTCTGGAAACGTGTTCTATGGACTGACGAAACGAAAATAGAGTTATTTGGCCATAATAAAGTGTCTTATATTTACAGAAAATCTGGCGAAGCTTTCCTGCCTAAGAACACCATACCCACAGTGAAGCACGGTGGAGGCAGTTTGATGTTTTGGGGATCCTTTGCTGCCTCTGGACCAGGGCGACTTGTTAAGGTCACAGGTAGCATAAAAAAGGAAGATTATGTTAAAATATTGGATGAAAACCTGAAAGACTCTGCTAAAGAGCTCTCACTTGGTCGTCGTTGGTGGTTCATGCAAGATAATGACCCAAAGCATTCGGCTAAACTGACTAAGAAATGGCTTGAGGACAATCATATTAATGTTTTGGAGTGGCCATCACAAAGCCCAGACCTTAATCCAATTGAAAATTTATGGAGAACATTAAAATTGAGGGTAATGCAAAGGAAGCCTAAGAATCTTATTCAATTGGAGGATTATTGTCAGGAAGAGTGGGCTAAAATTACTACTGAAGAGTGCAACAACTTGGTTGTAAACTATGAAAAGCGACTGAGGAAGGTAATCAAGGCCAAAGGCTATACAATTGATTATTAAATAAATCGTGCCAATAATTTTGAACAAGGGTTTTTTGCAATTATGTTTGTTGTTCCTTTGTTATTTATTTTTTCTAAAATCCGATTGCTGCATCGGAAAGGCCAGTTAAAAATACATAATATACTTTGTTATTTTCTTTAATTTAATCCCTTTTTTAGAATTTATTAGACAAAATTTAACTTTTATTTTACCGTGCCAATAAATATGATCATCACTGTATATATATATATATATATATATATATATATATATATATATATATATATATATATATATATATATATATATATATATATATAAGAAGAAGAGAAATAAAGAATATATATATATGTATATATATATATATATATAAATATATATATACATATATATATATATATATATATATATATATATATATATATGTATACATATATCCACAACTACATATATACATAAAATTTTAAAAATAAAAACTAAATTCCATACACTTTTGTAAATCGCATTCTAAAACTATATATATATATATATATATATATATATATATATATATATATATATATATATATATAGCCTGTTTATTATACAAACATTATTGGTTTCATATGTGCATACATATTCAGTTTAGGCCAATAAAAAACCGCCAAGATAATAC
Organism: Euprymna scolopes; assembly: GCF_053919585.1. Lineage (NCBI taxonomy): Eukaryota > Metazoa > Mollusca > Cephalopoda > Sepiida > Sepiolidae > Euprymna > Euprymna scolopes. Next base: position 68,686,558 of record NC_136521.1, on the reverse strand, counting down.
CTCACTGCTGCGACAGCTTAACCACACAAGATCGTATTTCCTCCCTCATCTTCCACCCCTCACCCCAACTCCCTTCCGTCATCACACCTCCCTGCAAAACCTCTATTGTCCACATTTACAAAGTATACACCCCACTTTCTTCCAGAGCGTAAAACACACGAATATCTTATAAAAACGAATGTAATTTTGACTCTCGTTTCAATATCGTTCGTTATTTGGTCTGATATATCTTGGAGTTGTTTGCATTGATCACTCTTTAATAATAACGCGAGTTTCATTGAATTTACATCTGGAAAACCAATCCATACAACATAATATATATATATATATATATATATATATATATATATATATATATATATATATATATATATATATATATATATATATATATATATCAATGATATGTAGTTTGAACAATATCAATGATATGTAGTTTGAACAAGGGTTTTTTGCAATTATGTTTGTTGTTCCTTTGTTATTTATTTTTTCTAAAATCCGATTGCTGCATCGGAAAGGCCAGTTAAAAATACATAATATACTTTGTTATTTTCTTTAATTTAATCCCTTTTTTAGAATTTATTAGACAAAATTTAACTTTTATTTTACCGTGCCAATAAATATGATCATCACTGTATATGATGAGAATATATGTATATATATATATATATATGATGAGAATCTATATATATATATATATATATATATATATATATATATATATACATGATGATAATATATATATATATATGAGGAGAATATATATATATGATGAGAATATATATATATGAGAATATATATATATATATATATATATATATATATATATATATATGATGAGAATATATATATATATATGATGATAATATATATATATATATATGATGAGAATATATATATATGTGATGAGAATATATATATATATATATATATATATATATATATATGATGAGAATATATATGTGATGAGAATATATATATATATATGATAATATATATATGATGAGAATGTATATATATATATATACATATATATGATCAGAATATGTATATATATATATATATATATATATATATATATATATATATATATATATATATATATATATATATATATATATGATGAGAATAACGAAAATAGTATTCCGACGAGATACAGGGATAAAAAAGGAACAGCCAAGTCACACGTCTATAAATGTTTCGTCTGTATTGCAAGACTTTTGATGAATGAATTAAAAAATAAAAATAAAATTCCAGTAAAATATTTGTTTAATGAAACGCATGATTTAGTTCTATTGCAGAACGAAAAAAAAATATTATAAAGGCCATATTTATTCCAAAATGAATATAAATTACATCATATCCTTTTAAATATATTAACGGCTATATGACGTGAAAGAATCTTACTCTCTTTAACAAAGCTATAATATTTTTAAAAATTTATTTTCATTCATTTATCCAGGAAAAGTCTTACAATAAAGACGAAACGTGTGACTTGGTTTTCTCCTTTTTAAAAAAAAATCTCTGTCTCTCTCTTTCTATATGTATATATATATATATATATATATATATATATATATATATATATATATATATAGAGAGAGAGAGAGAGAGAGAGAGAGCGTGTAATTGTGCAGCAATGATTGCGCAATCCTCAACCACACCTCTCCTGAATCTGCACTGTTTGAGTCCAGTGGCAAGGAGAAGACAAGGACGACTGGAAACAATGCCGAACCTGAGAGTCCCAAATGGTCACCCATTTAGTACTGACCGGGTTCAACGTAGCTTAACTTCGGTGATCCAGCGGGAACCGGTGTGTCAACGTGATTATGCCATACATACATACATACATACATATATATATATATATATATATATATATATATATATATATATATATATATATATATATATATATATATATATATATATAGAGAGAGAGAGAGAGAGAGAGAGAGAGAGAGAAAGAGAGAGAGAGAGAGAAAGAAAGTGTGTGTGTGTGTGTGTGTGTGTGTGTGTGTGTGTGTGTGTGTGTGTGTGTGAATGAGAGGATGACTGAATAAATGAAAAGAAAACGAATAAGAGTTAAAGAAGAGAAGTGGAAGAGTTGAAAAAAGAAAGGAAAGAAGAATGAAGTTAAAGAAAGAATGATAGGGAGAGGGAAAGAAAGAGGAAGTATGGGGAAAAAGAGGGAGAAGCTGAAATATAAATGAACAAGCGATAGAGAGAGAAAAAGAGAGAGAGAGAGAGAAAGGAAGAGATGAAAATAAAAGGAAATAGACTACAAACATGACAGAAAGTGAAAATTATATATATATATATATATATATATATATATATATATATATATATATATATATATATATATATATATATAAATATATAAAAAGAGGCACAAACCGAGTCATGTGTTCATCAACATTTTGTCTTTCTTTCGAGATTTTCTTTGGATGAATTCATCTACAGGAAGTCTCGAAATAAAGACGAAACGTTGATGAACACATAATTCAGTTTGTGCTTTTTATTTCTCTAATTCGTCGGAATACTATTTCCATTATTCTCATATATATATATATATATATATATATATATATATATATATATATATATATATATATATATATATATATAAAGATAAAATTAAAAGCCAAGAACAATGCGAGATTTTTTTTTTTTTATAGAGTAAAATTAAATGCAAACAAAAGAAATAAAGTTCTTTTTTTTGTTGTTTGTTTTTTCTTTTTCACACAAATTTTAACTCTAAACAACAGTAATTTTTTTTTTCTGTTGTATTCAATGGTGATATATTTGAATACAACAGAAAAAAAAATTACTGTTGTTTAGAGTTAAAATTTGTGTGAAAAAGAAAAAACAAAAAACAAAAAAAAGAAATTTATTTCTTTTGTTTTCATTTAATTTTACTCTACATAAAAAAAAATCTCGCATTGTTCTTGGCTTTTAATTTTATCTTATAATTTTCTTCAACAATGCTTCAAGCAAACTACAAACTACTTATATATATATATATATATATATATATATATATATATATATAGAGAGAGAGAGAGAGAGAGAGAGAGAGATCTTGAGTTTATATAAAACAATATGTATATTTTAAACTATATATTCTTCATACTATAGTCATACTTGCTACAAATTATAAGCTCAATGGAGATCTATTTTCGCCTTTAGAGCATATTTACTAGTGAGTAACATTCCTTTAGCAGCAACACTTGTGATTTTTGTCTATGTTTTATTATTTATTTTTAAATCGTTTTACTTATGAGGCAAATGCCGATATTTTTTCAATAAATGTGTGTATAAATGTGTAATAAATGTACTAATACATTAAATTCAAACACGAAATTAAAATAATGTAAATCGTTAATCCATATATTTTCAAAGAAATGCACTTTTCATCAGAATATGAACATTCATCACTGGTTGGCATCATTTTGTAAGATATGAAAAAAAATATGAAAAATCTTTTGCGAAAAAGAATAAAAATAATAAGAAATTAAATTCAACCAATCAATCGATCAGCCATTCCTGAAACTAAAGGAAGAATCTTAGAATCCAAATGTAAAAAAAAAAAAATATAAGAAAAAATGTAAAAAAAAAAATGTAAAAATTTACAAAGTCAAATAATTAATGAGGCTATATTATTCAAGCGCAATCAATCTGAAGAGTGAATAAGTTACAATAAAATACAGAAAGTCAATGAAATTGTACTCCGCAAGGTCTAAAAACTGTCACCAATGTAATCCGATGAGCGATTGGAAAGTAATCTTTGAAAATCCATTGGATTAAGTATTTTTCATAATTCCTTGTTATGATTTGATGGATCAATAAATATTGTAATTGATTTTCATTTTCATCATTTTTTAAATATTTTTTTCATTGCTTTCGTCTCGTATATTAAGCTTTGGATTCTCTTGACAGATTGCAATTTTAAAATATATTTTTATTTATCCTTGTAATTCTCCTCCTTTCTCTCTCACTTGCTCTTCATATATATATATATATATATATATATATATATATATGTGTGTGTGTGTGTGTGTGTGTGTGCACGCGCGTGTGTGAGTGAGTGAGTGAGTTTGCACGTGTGTGTGTGTGTGTATATATATATATATATATATATATATATATATAAAGTAAAAATCTTGTTATTAAAAATTTATTCAAATTCCTCCCCCCCAAAAAAAAAATTATAAACCTGTGCATATATATATATATATATATATATATATATATATATATATATATATATATATATATATGAACAAATGATTAATAAAACATGTTAAAAGACATCTTGAAAAAGAGTTAAAAACATATTTAATTTTAAAAAAGGAAACACAAGATAAGTGGATAGTCCTTAATCCGCGGAGTTTCGAAGAAATACTCTCCTTCTCATCAGAGGGCAGGAATTAGCAAAATGCAGGATCGGATTTTGCGTATAAAAGTATTTAATGAAACTACAAGTAAGTCACAGATCTTACTTGGTTAAAAAAAAAAGGTGAGGTAAGGGGAACAGGAGGCAAAAGAAAAATGATAAAAAGATTTCACATGAATGGACAATCCGGTGAAGGGTAAAAATCCAAAAATGGTAAAATCCAAAACGGTCGAATTTAAAATTTCAATCCAATGGGTAAATTCCAAATAGTCCAAAATAATCCAAAAGGCTGAGTTCCTTGGAAAAAAGCGCAAATGGAATGAATTCCAAATCATTAAAAGAAAAGTACTGGAGAGAATATTTAAAAACACGTCTGTCAAGGCTGGATGAATCAAAAGAATTATATATATATATATATATATATATATATATATATATATATATATATATATATATATATATATATATATATATATATGAGAACAAGTAGCTAATAAAACATGTTTGAAAAAACTTTTTGAAAAAGAGTTAAAAACATTTAATTTTAAAAAAGAAGCAAAAAATAAGTAGATAGTACTTTATCCGCAGAGTTTTTTCTATCTATCTATCTATCCATCTCTCTCTCTCTCTATCTATCTATCTATCTATCTATCTATCTATCTATCTATATATATATATATATATATATATATATATATATATATATATATATATATATATATATATATATATATGTTGTCCTCCGGGCAATTCATGACCCAAAAATGAAATGTTTAAATGTGAGGAGTGAAGCTTTGAAAAATTGAAAACACAGAAGGAAAGGGCTCCTAATAAACTGGATGAAAAGAATAAAACTTGGATGTTGATTATATGTGTAATAGGAAAAAAATGTTAAATACTACACTTTTCATCGTAATTATATTATAGATTTTAAATTAATGTATTATATATAAATTAAAAAAATATATACTTTATAAATGTAATTTACAATCTATTTCTAATTTAAAACTACAGAAAAAAATATAATAATGTTAATATACTAGGAAAATCAATTAGGATAGATAAATACTCACTTCCCCAAACCTTGAAAGATTTGGACTTAAAAAAAAAAACATTAAACGTATTTCGAAATTTTTAAACGTTATTCGATATAATTAAACGGAAGATTCAAAAAAAAAAAACAAAAAAAAAAAAAACTTTAAACGTATTTTAGAAATTCTTAAACGTAATTCGATATAATTAAACGAATTTTAAGTTTTTAACCGATACTAATATAAATTTTAAGGTTTTTATACATAAGAAAAATTAGATTTTTAAATTAATTTGGGTTCAAATTAAAATCGATTTATATAAGGAAAAAATTTTTTTTCGAAATTAGATTTTAAATTTAAATAATTCAAAGTTTAAAGTTAATGAAATCATCATCATCCGATAAATAAACGGCGGGGGGGGATTTAACGAAACGAGACTTAAACGTGAACTTGCGAGGTATATATATTTCACACTTCCGGTTATAAAATAGACGAATATTGGCTGAAGAGAGCTTGATAAGGATAACTTAAACGGTCCTTAATATCGGGCTTGAAACCGACGGTACCAATGACTTGTTTCATCTAACAACTTTCTGTACACAAAATATAAATACGCTCTTACATTCGGGTTTTCCTTTTAATTGAGCACTCTGCTGGATTTCTTTTTTCAAAAACATTAATCACACACACACACACACACACACACACACACACACACACACACACACACACACATATATATATATATATATATATATTGTGTACAGAAAGTTGTTAGTTGAGACAGATCATTGGTACCGTCGGTTTCAAGCCCGATAATAAGGCCCGTTTAAGGTATCCTTATCAAGCTCTCTTCAGCCAATATTCGTCTATTTTGTAACGAATACAATTTGTAATGAAGAGAGCTTGATAAGGATACCTTAAACGGGCCTTATTATCGGGCTTGAAACCGACGGTACCAATGATCTGTCTCAACTAACAACTTTCTGTACACAAAATATAAATACGCTCTTACAATTTGGATTTTCCTTTTAATTGAGCACTCTGCTGGAATTCTTTTTCCAAAAAAAAACTAATCATATATATGTGTGTGTGTGTGTGTGTGTGTGTGTGTGTGTGTGTGTGTGTGTGTGTGTGTGTGTGTGTATTGT
>NC_136521.1:68662477-68674977 GCF_053919585.1 Euprymna scolopes | reverse complement strand
TGTATTTTGTAGCTTATTAATTTTTTTATTGTTAGAACTAATTATTTTTTGATGAAGTTTTGGCATAGTAGAGTAAGACAATTTGATTGTATTCTTATTGAATATTTTATTATATTTAAAGTTTCTATCCAATATTTTAAAAAATTCTCTGGCTAAGTTTGTCTCAAGATTTTTGGAATATGGAGGGTGTAACCATAGGGTCTCCTTATGTCTGTTTTTACGTTTACGGGTTTTGGTTTGCTGTTTATTTGTATTATTATCTAATACTTGTGGCTTGGTTTTATCTTTTCTTGCCTTTTGTTCATTTTTTTAAACACGTATACGGGAAGACATTGCCATATTGTAGGTTATTACGCTCTTAGTAGGTTTATTTTCTATGCAGTTTATGTTTCTATCATTTTTATTTATGAATTTAATTTGTGAATTGTATCCTGAGTTTTTAAGGGCTTCATTGTAATATTTTTCATTTTTGTTAAATATAGATTTGCTAGAAGACAGCCTAGAAATTCTTAAAGAGACATTGGGAACTATTGATGTCAATATTGATTTAGGGTGGTTTGATTCATTATGGACATATAGTACAGATTGGTTAGGTTTATGATAGGGTTCAAAGGTAGAGTTTTCAAGATTTAAGATTATGTCTAAGAAATTAACAATTTTTTTTTTATGAGGGTCGATTTTTATAGTAAGTCCATAAAACCCTTCCCAATACTTTGTTGATGAGGAAACTTTGTTAAAAATACTATATGTAAAAACTATTGTCCGTGGCTTAATGTCTACCACAATAAAAACATTGTTTTCCGAAACGATCGTACAAATTATTGATTTTGTTGTTGTTCCTTCTTGTGAAACGGATTTTTTATTTAATTCTAATTTGAATTTTAAATTATCAATCACATTATAGAATATTAAATTAGCTCTAGGATATTTACCTATCGAGCTTATTATATATCTAAATTACAACGAGTACTTTTTCTTTTCCTGTATTTTAATTAAATTAGTAATTTTACTATTACATTAAAATACACTCAGCTCTTTAGACTATTGTTCTAATCTCCTTTATATATATATATATATATATATATATATATATATATATATATATATATATATATATATATATATATATATATGAACAAATGATTAATAAAACATGTTAAAAGACATCTTGAAAAGAGTTAAAAACATATTTAATTTTAAAAAAAGGAAGCACAAGATAAGTGGATAGTCCTTAATCCGCGGAGTTTCGAAGAAATACTCTCCTTCTCATCAGAGGGCAGGAATTAGCAAAATATCCAAGTAAGATCTGTGACTTACTTGTAGTTTCATTAAATACTTTTATATGCAAAATCCGATCCTGCATTTTGCTAATTCCTGCCCTCTGATGAGGAGAGTATTTCTTCGAAACTCCGCGGATTAAGGACTATCCACTTATCTTGTTCTTCCTTTTTTTAAAATTAAATATGTTTTTAACTCTTTTTCAAGATGTCTTTTAACATGTTTTATTAACCATTTGTTCATATTATAAGCTCTATTTCCTTTTCGGTTTTATTGAGCTTTTACATCTGGCTGAGTTTATTTTACTTGTAAATATTAACTCTTTAATATTTATAATATATTTTAAGTTTACCATTTTGATTACCTTGGTAAACTTATTGTAATTATATATATATATATATATATATATATATATATATATATATATATATATATATATATATATATATATATATATATATATAGCAAAACTGGGAAAGGGTGAAAACTTGAAGAAAGTGCTCAATACTATTGGAGAGCAAATATATATTTTTTTATTTTATTACCGTTTTATCTGTTTAGTTACACATGTTACCGCTACCGAATCGTATCAACGATCCAGTAACTTAAAAAAAAGGAGGGGGGTCCATTTAGATTCGACAACATTTAATATTCAAGATTTAACAACTAAAGAAGAGAAAAGAAAAAAGAGAAAAAAGAAAAAAAGTGGGTGAGGTTGAATTAAAGAAAACTTTAACCAGACACGACACAGATTTCAATATATTTAGATAAAGAGATATAGAGAGATAGATGGAGAGAGGGGTAGGGGGTAAATTAAGAGAGGAAGAGGGGTAGTTAACAGTTTAATAAGAGAAAGGGAGGTACCTATTAAACAGATAGGTAGTTATCACGATTGTCTTGATGTCATAATGTTTGACACGCGTTAAGGATTTATTCGTTAAGGAATCTAAATGAAGATCCCATTCCCTTTTTTTTTTTAAATCGGTTTCTACTTATATCGTCTTTTCAAATCATAATAACCACTTCTGTCCAAGTCTGACGAAGTTACTGGATCGTTGATACGATTCGGTAGCCGAAACATGTGTAACTAAACAGATAAAACGGTAGTATACATGTGCGTGTGTGTGTGTGTGTGTGTGTATATATGTGTGTGTGTGTGTGTGTGTGTGTGTGTGTGTGTGTGTGTGTGTGTGTTCGGTATTAAAAATGAGGAATACCATCAGAACATTTACGAAAGAAATATAGCAAAATACTGAAACTATTTTGACGATGGAAGCTTGCAGTTTTCCTTAAAAGGCTATGGAACCTCATTCAGAAAGAAAAGGCGTAGTAGCGGACACGATAGGGCGACTGTCTACTTCACTGAGATTACTTTTGGCCAGAAGCTGCGGCCTCCTCTGCTGCCAGTCGTCGCGGGTTCGCTCGTGGCTACCGAGAAAGAAGGCCGATTCATATGACAGCGTAACGTCACTTCCTAATTAAGTTGTAGGTATAGACAGCTTCCGGTATTCAACCACGTGGTCATGCTAACAGGCATAAAAAAATATGGCTACCAATATGTGTTACCGATTGTCCATGTATGTTCTAAAGAAAAAGAACAATTCTCCATTCGGAAAATAATTATTATAATTGCACATTTGAGATAATTTTAATCAAAATATCGTAAGTGAATTCGTGTTTGAACTTTTGTTTTTATTGGAGAAAGTCGAATATTTCATTTTATTTATTTACTTTTACTGCAAAACAAACATTTTTTATATAATATTTTTTAGTCCGTTCTTTTAATAATAAATAAAACTTTTCAAATATTTTAAAGTAAGCATTTTTCACGGCAGTGTTTTTTTTTTTTACGATTGGTGAATTATCAATATTTTAGCACGGGGCGTAATTTATTTCTTCAAAATATATTTCAAACTTCAATCTTTTGTTTTTTATAACATTTTAACTGTAAATAATTTACATAACGAGTTTGTTTTACTGTACACATAGATTCGAAAAAGTTGTCAAAAAACAAATATATAACAAATAAATGTTATCAAAGGCAAGATAAGTTACTTTTCTACCAAACTGAATATATTTTTCGTGTTTTTATTCAATGTAACATGTTTATTCAGCTCGAAAACCATACAGTGTTTACCGATGTATTGGAACATTCAAGATGGCGTCTTATTCTCTCTTTAACACGGTAAGTGTGGGAAAAGATGTTATAAATAAAAAACCGGATAAAATACTGTTAAAAACTCGCTCAATATATGTTACCGTGACATAGGTTGACATATATTCGGCGGTTTTTTAATAGTATTTTGTATAGTTTTATTTATAACACCTTTTTCCATACTTACGGTGTTAAAGAGGGTGTGAGACGCCATCTTGAATTTTGTAGCCAAACCCCAGGAAACACCAATGGCCGATGCCAACGAGAAATCAGTGACAACGGCTGTTGCGATAACATGCAATCATCTGCACAAGTGGTCAAAAGGTGGAGAACACTGGAAATCTGGAGAGACTTGTTGTCACTTGGTCTCCAGGGAACATCACAGGTTACTGCCAGTGAGCAATCACTGATGATGGCTTGTGAGACAACTAATACGCTACACATTTTGATGAAAAACATGGGGGGGGGGGCGGAATGGACATAGAAGAACAGAAAACCAAAACTTTAAATATAATTTCTGTATTTAAAGTAATAGTTATTTAAATATTTCAACATCTAATCTTGTGGAGAAAATCCAGCTTCCCAATAAGGGGCACTCTGGATAGGAACAAAAATAATCTCAGTCATGAAAGATTTCTCCTCCACCGACCGAAGACAGAAAAGGTAAAGTGTAGCATCAAAACAGATACTACACTGATCTTGTTCCGAAGGCTAAAAAATATTTGTTTAATGTTTCTTTAATTGTTTGTTCCCTAAATTCATAATTCAGTTTTATCAGTATTAAATTGTATATTGCTTTAAAATTACTTAATTTTACATAGATAATGTTTATATTTTATATTGAATAAAGTTCAGTTTAAGTAGTAATTGAACTGTGTTCCTTTTTCTTTTTAAAAATGTTTTGTTGCTCTTTTTCAAATGGGCCTCATATAGTATTGCAGACGTTTTTCAGTTAACAGGCCTTCTTCTTACTCTCGGTGGCCGTGGTTCGCGCCACTGGACATGAGCAGTGGAGGTTCAGAGAGTGTTTATCTGATACGCAACAGACACTACACCTAAACGGCGCATGCAAGTTAGGAGCCAAGGTGGAAAGTCCTGTATCGAGGGATAAAACACTGAGGCCCCGACTAGTCATCGTCAAGGTTGATATATATATATATATATATATATATATATATATATATATATATATAGAGAGAGAGAGAGAGAGAGAGAGAGAGAGAGAGAATATGGAAATAAAAAAACAAAAATAATGTGACATCTGAATAAAGGAAAATGACATGACCATCCAAGGTTAGTGCATTTATTAAAATAATTGTAAAACTTATAAATTATTTATTCCGATGATTTTGGATTATGTAGGTGGTGCATGATGATAGCTTGTAAAATAACAAAAATTGCTGTGAAGAGAATGTGCTTTTTTGTTATTTGGTTTTTATGTATTTTCTTAGTGCTGATGAATGCTCCGCTGAAATATAAAAAAAATAATCAAAAACAAAACAGGCATAGAAATGTATCCACACATACGAGTAATGGTTCCAAACAACTGTACGCTTGAATAGTAAATAATAAAATTAGAGGCATTGCTGAAACATGTATGAACTTGTGCAACCAATAATGTTTGTGCAAGTGGGCATATTCTATAGATTTATATTTGTATCCATATATGTATATGCGTGTACATATATTAACATATTGCGTATGTAGTTTATAATATTTGTATAATTTGACATGCGTGTAGGTACGAGCGTATTTTCACGTTATTTTTTTTTTGCACCAATTAAAAACTTATGTTAAAACATTATATATATGAAATCTGTTTATTATTCCTCTCTCTATAAACTTGAAGTAAATATAAATATTAATATTTATATAATCATGCGACCAAATAAAAAGCTCAATACAATTAAGATAAGAAATAGAGCTTGTTAAAAATATTAAGTATATATATATATATATATATATATATATATATATATATATATATATATATATATATTCTGTAAAATATTAATAATTTCACACTTAATAGTTTCCAACATTTTTGCTAGCCAACAAAATTATAGCTAGTTTATATATAATTTCTTTTGCTAACTGTTTTTCCTTTGAAGAAAAAAAAGGTACATTTTAAAAACTCCATGGAAAAAGAAAGCAGTATCCTTTATCTTGTATCCTTTCTGTGCAAACAATAAATATTTAGATCATAGGTTTCAAAAATTTTAACACCTTTCATATATGTATGTATATTGTATATATATATATATATATATATATATATATATATATATATATGCATATACATACATATATATACATATATACATATATATGCATATATATGCATATACACATATATATATACATATATACATACATATATCTTAATATATATGTACATGCATGTATACACACATATATAGACATACGTATACATATGTACATAGAAATATATTATTATTATTATTATTATTATTATTATTATTATTATTATTATTATTATTATTATTATTATCACAGCAAACGATGCCGAAGTCCAAGACTAGAGTTGCGCCTTTATAAAGCTGAATGTGTGTGTGTGTGTGTGTGTGTGTGTGGTCACGAATAGGCTCCTACATGGTTGACTATTTTAAAAAAACTGATTACATATAATGATAGAAAATGTATCGAGACACAGGAATGGGTATGTTTGATCTGGCAGAACGGTGGTTCATTTAAATTATGGGGTCTGCGTTATCGACTAGTCCACAAAGTATGGAAATAAAAAATTTAAAAATAAAAAAAAACGTTTACAAGTGTTTTTGATATAGATGTACATAAGAATACTTTGATAAGTATGTTTTAACTAAAATAGCGATGGTATAATAAAATTGTATGGCCTGCCTTCACGCATGGCCTCCATAGAATGGAAATAGGCACAAACTTTAATAAAGACTTTTCATATCTATCTGCGTAAGTATACTTTGATAATTATGTTTCAGTTTGAAGAAATATGGTATAATAAAATTATGGGGTGTTCGTTCAAGCCTGACCTCCATAGAATGGAAATATGTCACAAAGTGTAACAATGTTTTTTAATATAGATCCACAGAATATTATGATAAGTGCTTCAGTGTGAACAGGTATGGTATAATAAATTATGGGGTTTATCTATATTATTTTTACATTCATCATATTTTGCTTTGGTTTTGATACTCCCAAATTCGAAGCTATCTGTTTACAACCCTTCCTTTTCATAACCTATCATACTTTCATAAATCAGAGTCCATTTTCTGTTGGCTGTTTTTGAACCCAGTCAACGACGGGTACTTTTGCTAGTATATATATATATATATATATATATATATATATATATATATATATATATATATATATATATATATATATATATGCGAGGTAAGGAACCATACAATGATTTGTTTGTTGGGTGACTTTTCTATGATATGTTGTAATCTAGTCGAAGCATTCTGCTTAAATCTCCAACCAAGAAAGAAAAAGGTCTTCAAAGCCTGCATAGAGTCAATCCTTCTGTACGGCCCAGAATCATAGACGCTAAGCGTATCACGCCGAAAACATCTCGATAGTAAATATACCAGAAAGCTTCGACTAACCTACAACATATCCTGGAAAAGTCACCCAACAAACAAGTCATTGTATGGTTCCCTACCTCGTGTTTCCAATATTGTGAGACAGAGACGTCTAGCACTTGCCGGCCATATTAGTCGCCATGGTGAACCGGCAGTAAAGCTCCTACTTTGGACTCTAGACGCAAAAAGGAGTTAGACGTCCATGTGTAACACTGAAATCCATTATTGAAGAGGAAACTCGATCTGGCAGGAACTGAGCTGTTTGCTGCGATGCCCGATCTAGATTTGTTTACATTTCACATACGCTTTCTGGTATTGGATGATGATGATGATGATGATGATGATGATGATGATGATGATGATGATGATGATGATGATGATGAAGAACAACAACAACAACAAAATATGCGTATGTATGTTCGTATATATATATATATATATATATATATTCAGTAATGTGATTGATAATTTAAAATTCAAATTAGAATTAAATTAAAAATCCGTTTCACAAGAAGGAACAACAACAAAATCAATAATTTGTACGATCGTTTCGGAAAACAATGTTTTTATTGTGGTAGACATTAAGCCACGGACAATAATTTTTACATATAGTATTTTAAAAAAAAAACCAAATTTTCCTCATCAGCAAAAGTATTGGGAAGGGTTTTTAATATATGTAAAAGACACCATAAATAAACCTAGCATTAAAAGTAAGGCAGATGTATCTTTTAATTCTTTGCCTTTTGAAATCAGCAATTAAGGTCAACGCATTCATTTGGATGTTTATTGTAGCTTTTCAACTTATGAAACTTTATATATATATATATATATATATATATATATATATATATATATATATATATATATATATATACAGAGAGAGAGGGGGGGCGTAGAGAGAGGGAGAGAGAAAGAGGGATAAAAAAACATATTTCATATGTACGCCTTTCAACATAAGTTTTTAAATTATTAGGTTGGTGCAAAAAGAATGTCGTTTTTTACCGTTCAACTATATATATAAGACCGACATTATTTAAGCACCAACCTAATATTTTTCCCATATACTGAATTCTTTCTTCTGATACGCCTGATGTTTAGTTATGTGTGAGTATATATATAGCTATATATATATATGTATGTATGTATGTATGTATGTATGTATGTATGCATGTATGTGTTTGTTTGGGGTGGAGAGGACTCCTGTAAGCCGTGGTGAAGGCAACCTTTCTAGGAGAAGCAAATCTCTGATTTAAAAAACCATAAAACGGGAGACCAGTACCCGCATTAAGCTGGTCTGCAATTTAACTTGTTGCTGGCTATCTTGCTCTTGCTTGTTGCTGGATCTCAACATTTTGAACCGAGAGCGATACTTAGCTGTACAAAGCTAAGACTCTGTAACATCATCTGTGTATAGATACTCCCTCAGGGATTTGTCTATAAAAATGGTCCGGTGGTGAGAGAAGTCATTTTTGGGCTCATAGACTTTAAGTGTCTGAGTGAGTGGCACTCGTCTGACAAGACGTTGCAATCATCATGTGTTTGTGTATACGACATAATCACGTTGACATATTGGATCACCGAGGCAACGTTGAGCCTGGCTAGTACCAGATGGGTGACCATTTGAGAATTCGAGGCGCTTATCTTAACTTACCACTGTTAAGTTAGACAGCCTGTAGCCGCATCAAGTCATGGTATTTTCCCACAAGAATATAACTCTCAGGGTTAATGTCATTTTTTTGGCTTGTCAATAATGCCAAAGCTGTATGTCACAACTGGCATGGCAGGCTGATTAATGGTAGTTACTTTGTGAGTTGTATTTTGCTAATTTTTCGTACACGGCGAACATATTCTCTGCCTATTTTTTTCTCATTTTACCATGTGTTAGATATTGGTAGGCAACCTCGAGAAGAAAGAAACTTTCAATGGGTTGTACATGCGCAAATGGATTCAAGTGTAAAGAATTCGGGACTTACCACCATTGTATAACGAAATGCATAATTTTACTGAGAAATATGTGAGTAAATATCGGTCAAAGGTTGCGATGATAGACAAAAGGAAATATTAAACATTCCAGTGGGAAAGAACATGTTTATAACTAAAATCGTCACAGAGAAAAAGTCAGAAATCAGTCAAGCAGAGAGAGAGAGAGAGAGAAAGACAGACAGACAGACAGGCAGAGAGAGCGACAGACAGACAGATAGAGAAGGGGAAAGAGAAAGAGAGAGAGAGAGGGGGGGAGAGAGAGGGGGAGAGAGAGAGAAAGAAAGAGAGAGAGAGAGAGCTGCGGAATGTGTAATCCATCTCTTCACCACCCGACAACCGTCTAACCCACGTACCTCCCCGCGTCTTTCACTGAACGTCAAAACAGAGAATAACAATTTTTCACGGAAAAGCTGATTGTGTTGTGACTTTTACTTTGCTGTCAGCGTGTGTATATATTTTGTGTCAGCGACAAAAGTACATATAAACATTTATATAGACTGGACAAAGACGTTTCCGACAACCGGTCACAGCGATTACGTAGCACATATTCGATTGAGTCGTTTTCAAGATATTTGCACTCTTTTAGTTTTTTGTTTTATACCCACGTTCACCCTCTAACTAGGCATATCGCCACTTGGACGTAACGGGCTACTATTTTGGACCATGCCTAGGAAATATTAACAAGATGTTGTGTTACATGATAAGGGCTGTCCCCTTTTCATGTAAGTATAAAAATAGAGAGATTACTTAAAATGAAAATAAAGTGAGAGAAAGCAGAAATCGAACCCTGGACATAAGTTTTAAAGAACAATAGGTTTAAATGGAATGTCCAGTAAATTGTTAATTCTGGTGAAATAAATAATAAACTATTCAATTGTTAGAAAGAATGTGGATAATAAAATATGGGTTAAATAAATTAGATATGTAAGTTGAATTCCTTTGTAAAAACATCAAAGAAAAAATAGGTTATTTGGAAATCATAATGTTCGGGAAACGTGCAAAGTCGCGCAGGTTGGTGACACGTGAATTTTGCTCACGAGGCCGGACATGCATGGATTTCTCAATATAGGAAGTGAGAGTGAGTTAGTTAGTTGGTCAGTTAGAGTCAGTTAGTGAGAAACTCAGAGAGGGTCTTGGAATTCGAACGTCTAGGAAGCGAGACGGTCACTTTGAAACTAAAATGTGAAGCTTTGAATTCTTGATGAGAAAACCCCGGCCGGTCGTGAAGAAATAAACCCATCATGTGTTTTGATAAAACGTCATCTTGTGTTTGTGATTCTTACAAAAAGGTAAATTGAATTGTATTATATGTCTGTGTTATAAAATGTCGTGACATACACATCTCATATCCACAATGTGAATCTACATCTCATATCTACACTAAGACTGTCTGAACACTATCTCCTCACTCTAAGAGCTTCACATAGCAACACATCTATTAACCTAAGTAATATATATGAAACATCATAACATGAACAATCTCTCTCACAACATCTCTCTCTAGAACTCTCTCAACAGCATCACTTATAATAAGACTCTCTCTCAACGACAAACACTATAATAAGACTCTTTCTAAGACTGTGCTTATAATAAGACTGTCTCTTCACCCCTCCTAAGACTCTTACACTTCTTAACATGTAAACAAAAGAACATTCATCATTATAAGTATAATAAACGACTCGTTAAAATATAACAGTTGGTTTACGTTATATTTAAACTTCTGCATATCAGTACAGTTAGGGAAGCAGGTAGCAGGAAGGGAATTCCAAAGTCTAGCTGTTCGAAGAAAGAAACTATTAGAGTAGAAAGCTTTCTGGCATTTAGAGACCTTAACAGTGAAGGGGTGTGATTTTGTTGCTAAGCGGGGTTGTTGAGGGGGTACAAGTGCAACGAGTTCATCAGAGCACATTCCATTAAAATATTTGTAAAACAGGCACAAAGATGAAACATTGCGGTGACACTTCTAATGTGTGTGCATATGTATTGTGAATAAAATTACCTCCCCCCCCCTGTTTCTTGGTTTTCTTTGGGAATGCATTTCTTGCCCGTTACTGGTTGATGCTGAAAGAAGCATCTGATGAAAAAACGCAACACCGATGTCTGGCATGGCTCTTTATTTGCCGAACGAGTGAGCGGTGTGGGGGGAGGACTTAAACTTTCTGGCGTCTTCTTTTTCTTCAATGCATCTTCGCGTCTAACCGATACGTCTGCTTCGTCCAAAATCAGAAAAACAACTCTTCTTTGCATGCGAACGAAAAGATATTTTTCTCTCTTTCTTCTTTATGCATTGTTTTTTTTTTTCACACGGACTCAATTACCTCGGTCATCATCGCTGACCCTAGCTATACATACATCAACCTTAACCCCCTCAACTGTTTTTACACTAAGCAACTCCACTTTCCAACAGTGGATTTTCTTCTTTCGTTTTCTATTTATAAATTTTCTCGTATTCCTTATGTGCCCTTTCCTTTCTTTTTTCTTTCCTTTTTTCATCCACATTATTTCTTCGTGATATATTTTTTACTATTTCTTGTATACTTACCTTTCATATTTTTTTTTTACCTTCCTATTCCGGTATCCTTAATTCCTCCTTTGAAGATGTATTTGAATTTTTTATTCCTATATTTTTTAAAAATATTTTCTTTAATATGCATTAATATATAATTCCTTTCTTTCTAACCTAGATGTTCTTAACCTCGCTTTTATTTATATTTTATACGAGGGAGAGGAACTGATAAGGGCGTTATATGAAGGTTTATGAAGCGAAATGAACAGGTGCAAGGAAGTCTGGCCTATTTTTGCGCTGCAAGGCAAATCATTCGCGGACATACACAAGAAGAAGCGAACACGCACACATGCGCGCGCACACACACACACACACACACACACACACACACACACACACATTTTTGCGTTTATATTTATAAATTCTCTCCCACCCTTGGTTTAGCTAACATATGACGGGAGTAAATTTTCTGTAAATGCAAACAGCGGACTTCATTTTGTAAACGAAATGATTTATGTTGAATTTGTTCTGTTAGTGTCCAATCTGGCGAAGAAATGAAACTTTATTAATGGCAAAAACTGGGGGAAAAAATGTAAAAATCATTTGTAGGTGTTTAGGGTCCAAGAAAAAGTGAAAGAAAAAAAAAAGAAAAAAAGGTAGTCCTGCATAATTTGACCCGATTTCTCATGAATTCCCGTCAAGCATTGATCGGACGAGATCGGCAATCATCGGTGTCAGCCGCAGATTACCGGAAAAAACAAAACAAACAAACAAAACGAAGTGGAAAGAATACAACTGAAAAAAAAAAAACTCCTAGAAAACTTACTGTGTAAAATGCAAATATGTTTATTTTAGTTTATTTTTTTTTTGTTGGTTTGTTTTCTGCAATAAAATCAAACAAACAAAACAAAGAAGAAAAATACAAATGGGGGAAAAATAAAATAAAATAAAACCAAAAAACTGACCGTGTATAATGAAAATATGTTTATTAGAT
>NC_136521.1:68644977-68654977 GCF_053919585.1 Euprymna scolopes | reverse complement strand
TATCTAGCTATCCATACCTCTCTCTCTCAATATATATATATATATATATATATATATACTAGCAAAATACCCGTCGTTGACTGGGTTCAAAAACAGCCTACAGAAAAAGGACTCTGATTTATTAAAGTACTAGCGAGGGGTACCCGGCGTTTCCCGGGTGTTTGGAGGTGTGTGTGGAAACTCCGGGGTGGGGGTGGGGGTTTAAAAAAAAAAAAGTAAGTATGAGGATCGAACCCGAACCCTTGAGGCAAAGTTGTAAATTAAAGTGTGAAAACCATACCCCCCCCGCCGCCCCAGCACCAGCACCACTCCTCTGCGAAGAAAAAAAGAGAAAACATTAAAACGTGTGTTGTGGGGTAAGGAAACTTAAACGCAAGGTACAGCCTGCCATACAAAAGAACATAACGCTCCTTAGACATATTGTTAAGACAGTGACATATGAACAATGTACATATACAACAATAAATAGTGAGGTAAAGTAAGTAATGAAAGCGAGACACGCATATGTCTGCACCAATGCTGAGCTTGTTTCTCGCCAGTCTCCAAAACATAAACAAATATCAAAACGCTCGCTAGCGAAGTATGAAAATGTCACAGTAACATCAAAGTTAACCTACAAAACTAATATAACATTCTTCCCTCCTAGAAAGATAATGATAGCATTGTAGGTATTCGCTGACACATCAGACCTTAGACAAACTAGAACAGAATTAATAATATACACAAACACATGTACACATCACCCCTCCTCTCAGCCAAAGATATCTATACACCTGATTTAGTCCCAGCCATAGCGTATAGGAGGTTTTGAGATACGAGTAGATTTCCTTGTTTCACATGGAGTGTCATTTTCACAGTTCAAGTGTTGTACCTCCTCAGTAGCAGTCTCTTCCTGCACTGAGGCTGTCTGATCCTCTACGTTAGGTACCACAGGTGTTAGATGAGTCTGCCCAGGTTCCTTAAGGTAAGTTCCTTGAATAGTTGAGGTGTCAGGACACCGGGCGAGATCACGGACAGATACTGTAGTTAAAAGTTAACCTACAAAACCAATATAACAATGAAGTTTATTTACACATAACATTAATTTTAAATGTATTGAAAACTGATCGAAAGATCAATGTGTACATCTACAATTAAGAGAAAAAAAATAATTTTCCGCTGTTGTTGTTTTTTTTTGTGTGCAACATTATCAAAATTTATATTTTACCGTAGTTTTAGTCGAGGTTCGATTTGATTGCATTTGATGTTCGACACGTTTGTCATTGCTTGTCAAATTTTCACAAACTTACACGAGTCGAACTGTAATTGTGAATAAACGTTTTTTTTTAAACTCAAATTGTTGCTTCGAACTTTATTGCTTTTCCCTTTTGCCAGTCTTAACAGGTTTCAATTCTGACTAAAAAAAAAAAAATCAGCAAAGGGAATAAGACATTTTTTAATTGAAGTATATAAAGTGAGTTGCCTCCCTTTTAAACTGAAATTTTGCTTCTTTTTCTGTTTAAATTTAAAAAAAAATGTGCAAACTGCCTTCACTGTATCCTGGACAACGGCGGAAGATATTATTTATTTATTTATTCTTTTAATCCATTTACTAGAGGATTGTGGTCTATAGCAGCATCATCATCCTTAGGAGCAGGATGCTGTTTGCGTAACACCATTCATTTCAGTTAGTTCAACATCAACTGCTGCTATTGCCTTCAACATCATTACGAATACCTTTAAGGTGCATCAAGTGAAAACTTTAAAGAGTTTCTAATTGTTCATTTTGAGTTGTGTATCATATCGGCTCACACAGCAGCCCCAATCTGACTTTGGGCGTGCCAGACTGTCTCACTGAAAGCTAACAACTATGTGTGCCGACGTTGCAAAAAAAAAAAAATGTGTGGTGACATCTTTCAGACTTTCATTTTAATCACACCGGCGTCGTGTCATTAAAAATAAAATCTCAGTAAAAATCGTGAAGAATAAAAAATACTTACAGTTACTTTTGAAAACTATGTGCGTCGACATCTCAAAAAAAAAAAAAAAATTGTGTTCTGACAATCTTCAGCTTTTCTTTTTAACGATAAATATCAACCAATGAACGAGGCATAAAAAAATGACTAAATTCAACCCCCCCCCATTTAGTCTCAAAAGTCCCCAGGGGACGTCAAATCCTGGTGAAAATGAACAAATGGTGCAGTTTTAGGCCTTAACATATGTAAATTTGAGTTCTGCATCATGAAAAAAGAAATGACTAAGTCCATCATTTGAAACTCCCCTCCCTAACATACACACACACACACATTTAATCCCAAAAGCCTTAATATATTTAAATTTGAGTTCAGCACCATGCAAAACTGCTAAATAGAAAATTTGGGACAAATATGGTAAAATAGTCCGAAAAATGGAGTGTTTTTATTAGCCCGAAAAGAGCCCCTGGTGCACACCCAAGAGTTATTGTGAAGTATAGACAAGCAAAATTATAAAGAAATCAGTTAGTGACAACTTTTCAGAAAGTTTTATAAAAATCCAAGGCATCAATTTTTTTAATAAGCACAGAAGTATCAATCTTAGCCATTTAACCTGAAAGGCATCCTTGGGGGGGGGGACCGGCGTGTTCCTGGAAAATCCATTCTGTTACTTTTTTACTCATATCATGTTTAATGTTTGTGCAAAATTTCAAAATATTCCAATGCGTAGTTATTGAGAAAAGTGCGGACAGACAAACAGACAGGCTAAATTTACAGGTCAACCTTGCTTTTGTCTGGGGACCAAAAAAAATTTTTTAACTCTTTTTCTATTAAATTCTTTCCTGGGGATCTGATCCAAATACAATTGGACACAAGACAAAGCCATATATTGGTATATATCAATTTATTTGTCCATGTGATAATGAAAAACTATAATTAGGGGAGATGTTATAAATCTATGTATATTAATTATCTTTGCTATTAGTATATGTAAACTCCACCATACATGTTGAGTTTTACACATCTTGATATGTCCACATTTAAAGAAGCCTTCAATACTTCTGTAACCCTCTCCAAGGTCCTGGATGATCTTAAACAATATCCAGTAGTGAGGCCCCACCTTGCGGGCTTTGGGGAGTGTGGAGCCACCCTTTAATTACCATTGTTCCCAGGTCCACTCTGACCCGGAGTGGTAGTACCTGTTAGGGTCCCAACTATGGGTTGAATAGAAACCGACTTGAAAACACCAAATATATTCTATTAAAAAATTTTTCTTCAAAATCTTTGGATTCGTCATTAAGTAACCTGAAAAGGGTTGATATGCCATAAAACAAAAACAACCAACCTCTCCAATTATTATATATATATATATAATAAAACATGAAGGGAACAGTAATAAGGATAAACCTAAAAGAAAAAAGGGATAAATAAGGACCTGGCCAGAGATAGGTTAGTTTGGAAGTCAATATCTAGAAACTGTCCAACGCATACCAGTAGTTAAAATGATTGTTAAACCGAATACGATAATGAGACTTGTGACATCGATGACAAATTCCATCTAGAAAATATTTTTTATATTTAAAGCGGAGATAATTTTAGTTTACAGAGTTATCTCTCTTGCTCCATGGAGATTTTGAAACAGAGTTATCTGCTCATGCATACGATAAAAAAGGTATAATTCAATGGTTGCTTGTTGACATCAGCTATCAAACCTTATTTTCAAAGCAATTCGTTTCCGTTGTAAATTGTTAATAAATCGTTTTCATCCATTTATTTCTTCATATTTGTGACTTAACATTCTCAGAACTCACTTCTTAACAACAACAGAAGTATATGTGTATCAGAAATATATACGTGTTGAGATGATTAATCAGAATCGGGAATCAGGAAAATCAGAACTTGGGGGGGGGCATCAGAATCGGTATCGTTATCAGAAAAAATTGTGCCTATTTTCCAATGCCAAAAACGATTCCTTTAATTCTCTTTTTTATTTGATTTTGTTTAAAACAAAATATTCCACTGCTGGTTAATGATAACGAAATAATCAATATTTATTGATTTTAAACAACCAGCATTGATTAGCATTGATTGGTATTGATCAGTATTTATTAGTAATGATTTGTATCGATTAGTATTGATCAGTATTGATTGGTTTATATTAGTATTGATTAGTATTGATTGGTTTATATTAGTATTGATTAGTATTGATTGGTTTATATTAGTATTGATTGGTTTATATTAGTATTGATTAGTATTGATTCAGTAAAATGAAATCTATACATCATTGTACCACCATGTTTGCGAAAATCGGGGAAAAATAATTTTATAATTAAATATTTAGAAATTTATTAAAAAAAATCAGAATCGGTAATTGTATCTGAATTGGGAATTTAGTACGGAATCGGTAATTGCATCGGAATATGCAATTGTTCCATCTGTTACCGTGAATGTTTGCTGTCCTGTTTATTATTTATTATTATTATTATTAAACGTTTCCGTTGCTAATCGTCCTCTTTTACGTTTACTACTACTAAGCGTCTGTGTGTTTTTATCAACATTCTTATACGAGCGTGGGTGTGCATGTTCTTACATATCTTACATGCAGTTCACTGTCATATGTGTGTGTGGGTGTGTGTTTTTATTCTTACACCGTTTCTTGCCTTGGAAGGTCTCGAGACATGCATGTGCAAATAACGTAATACGTACATACCTGCTTGCCTTGGCCAGTCGATGATATCTTCTTGGACGCTGGTCTGCCATCTCGTTGGGAAGTGGTCACTGTAGACAGATGTATCGATAAATAAGATGGATTTGAAGCTTCAATCTTTTATTTCAAGGCAAGCCTATCATCTCGAACCCTGATTGTCGGGAGAGACCTGAAATCTCCGATCTGCTTCCTCTGCTGCCTTAACCAACTCTCAACCCATGTGGTCGTCAACCGGAAGCCTACGACCACAATTCCCGTGTCACCCCTAATTTCCGGTGCATTCTCTCTAGGTTGATGCCTGTCAACCCTAACCTTTTGTGACCCTGCCAACTTGCTGATGGGAAATGAAAATATGCTTATATAACTTTCTATTTCTAAAACTACCTAGATAACAATTAAGCTGGGATTCCCAATACTATGCATCACTAAAATATATTTTCAACTTTACAAAAAAAAATGTATTTTAAAATCATTTTATTAAAAAATATTCTCTTCAATAAAACCATAAAAGAAAAAAAAAAAAAAATCAGCAGTTTTTCAGATTCTTGGGAGCCAGAATTCGTCTCAGCAATTCATAACCGCCCGAAGGATTATCAGATGGAATCTGAAATGAAGAAAAAGCAAATACAAGAAATTGTTTTTAATAAAATACTAGACTACTTGTGACCCGTTGGGTCAGTATATGTTAAGGCTAGCCATGGAATTGTGAGTATATCAATTATGGTAAAAGTATGTGCGCGTGCACGTACAACAATGGCCACCACTTTAAACATAGGGAATTACGTTGCTTAATATCTGGAAAACAACTTATTTGTGGAAAATTTAAATGCGATGTTCGTTTTCAGCATACCCAATTACCTTTAAAAGTAATCATTTTAAAGGAAAATGTTACGGTGGAAATCAAGTAAAAATTTATGGAAACTTGTTTTTATATTTGCTAAAAAAATTCTACATTATATAGTGTTGATCATCCGTACCTTAAAATTTATCTAGCGTCTAGCCGAATGGCTTTGTAAACAAAGAAGTGCGACTCTTAACGAAAGCACTTATCATAAGTTAATTACCTCCCTTGTTAACTCTTCAATTCAAATCAGTAGATTTTGAAAACAAATCGCTAGATTATACAAATGTCTTTTTTTTATGTATATTTATTAATTATTTTTCTACCTTATTGTTTTTCTATAATTTTTGGATATGTTACTATTTGCGACATGACAATTACTAAAAAGTTTGTTGTTTGCATAATCTTCATAGTATTAATAAACATTTGCAAGTAATTTTAGCGTCTTTAAACTGACAATTATGGTATATAATGCAATAGAAAAAGCTTATTAATTAGTGCATTCACTCTACCCCCTTCCCCTACCCTCATTAAATATTTGCGGTTATGTTTGTTAGTATCTATTAGCTAAAATATATTTGGTGCTATCTTTAAAATCTGAAATAAGCTAAAATTTGGGAAAAAGGATGTCAATAATATTTTATTGTTGGATATTGTGATCCCCGGGTGGCACTGGGCTACCTAGAGAGAGAGAGAGAGAGAGAGAGAGAGAGAGAGAGAGAGAGAGAGAGAGAGAGAGACAGAGAGACAGACAGACAGACAGAGTGAAACAATTAAAATAAGAAAAGAACATTATCAAAATAAGATAGATATTTGGAATAACAGCAGTTTTTAAAAGTTGCAATAAAATATTACTGGATCAAAATATTTTAAGTCCGTTAAGATTATCAAAAACCTCCCCTTGCTTTTAATTAGTGAATTCCCGGGCGGTACCAGGCTATCTAGAGAGAGACAGTGTGAGAGACACAAAGGTGAACTTTGATTTTAACTGTGATTTTAAAATATTAAATATTTTTCTAAGAATATTATTGAAATAAGATAGATATTTGGAATTATATCAGATTTTAAAAGTCACAATAAAATATTACCGGATCAAAATATCTGAAGCTAGTTAAGAATGTTAAATATTTATATAATAAAGGAGTTGGAATTATAGTTAAGAATGTTAAATATTTATATAATAAAGGAGTTGGAATTATAGTTAAGAATGTTAAATATTTACATAATAAAGGAGTTGGAATTATAGTTAAGAATGTTAAATATTTATATAATAAAGGAGTTGGAATTATAGTTAAGAATGTTAAATATTTATATAATAAAGGAGTTGGAATTATAGTTAAGAATGTTAAATATTTACATAATAAAGGAGTTGGAATTATAGTTAAGAATGTTAAATATTTATATAATAAAGGAGTTGGAATTATAGTTAAGAATGTTAAATATTTATATAATAAAGGAGTTGGAATTATAGTTAAGAATGTTAAATATTTACATAATAAAGGAGTTGGAATTATAGTTAAGAATGTTAAATATTTATATAATAAAGGAGTTGGAATTATAGTTAAGAATGTTAAATATTTATATAATAAAGGAGTTGGAATTATAGTTAAGAATGTTAAATATTTACATAATAAAGGAGTTGGAATTATAGTTAAGAATGTTAAATATTTATATAATAAAGGAGTTGGAATTATAGTTAAGAATGTTAAATATTTATATAATAAAGGAGTTGGAATTATAGTTAAGAATGTTAAATATTTATATAATAAAGGAGTTGGAATTATAGTTAAGAATGTTAAATATTTACATAATAAAGGAGTTGGAATTATAGTTAAGAATGTTAAATATTTACATAATAAAGGAGTTGGAATTATAGTTAAGAATGTTAAATATTTACATAATAAAGGAGTTGGAATTATAGTTAAGAATGTTATATATTTATATAATAAAGGAGTTGGAATTATAGTTAAGAATGTTAAATATTTACATAATAAAGGAGTTGGAATTATAGTTAAGAATGTTAAATATTTATATAATAAAGGAGTTGGAATTATAGTTAAGAATGTTAAATATTTACGTAATAAAGGAGTTGGAATTATAGTTAAGAATGTTAAATATTTATATAATAAAGGTGTTGGAATTATAGTTAAGAATGTTAAATATTTATATAATAAAGGAGTTGGAATTATAGTTAAGAATGTTAAATATTTACATAATAAAGGAGTTGGAATTATAGTTAAGAATGTTAAATATTTATATAATAAAAGAGTTGAAATTATAGTTAAGAATGTTAAATATTTATATAATAAAGGAGTTGGAATTATAGTTAAGAATGTTAAATATTTACATAATAAAGGAGTTGGAATTATAGTTAAGAATGTTAAATATTTACATAATAAAGGAGTTGGAATTATAGTTAAGAATGTTAAATATTTACATAATAAAGGAGTTGGAATTATAGTTAATAATGTTAAATATTTACATAATAAAGGAGTTGGAATTATAGTTAAGAATGTTAAATATTTATATAATAAAGGAGTTGGAATTATAGTTAAGAATGTTAAATATTTACATAATAAAGGAGTTGGAATTATAGTTAAGAATGTTAAATATTTACATAATAAAGGAGTTGGAATTATAGTTAAGAATGTTAAATATTTATATAATAAAGGAGTTGGAATTATAGTTAAGAATGTTAAATATTTATATAATAAAGGAGTTGGAATTATAGTTAAGAATGTTAAATATTTACATAATAAAGGAGTTGGAATTATAGTTAAGAATGTTAAATATTTATATAATAAAAGAGTTGGAATTATAGTTAAGAATGTTAAATATTTACATAATAAAGGAGTTGGAATTATAGTTAAGAATGTTAAATATTTACATAATAAAGGAGTTGGAATTATAGTTAAGAATGTTAAATATTTATATAATAAAGGAGTTGGAATTATAGTTAAGAATGTTAAATATTTACATAATAAAGGAGTTGGAATTATAGTTAAGAATGTTAAATATTTACATAATAAAGGAGTTGGAATTATAGTTAAGAATGTTAAATATTTATATAATAAAGGAGTTGGAATTATAGTTAAGAATGTTAAATATTTATATAATAAAGGAGTTGGAATTATAGTTAAGAATGTTAAATATTTACATAATAAAGGAGTTGGAATTATAGTTAAGAATGTTAAATATTTATATAATAAAGGAGTTGGAATTATAGTTAAGAATGTTAAATATTTATATAATAAAGGAGTTGGAATTATAGTTAAGAATGTTAAATATTTACATAATAAAGGAGTTGGAATTATAGTTAAGAATGTTAAATATTTATATAATAAAAGAGTTGAAATTATAGTTAAGAATGTTAAATATTTATATAATAAAGGAGTTGGAATTATAGTTAAGAATGTTAAATATTTATATAATAAAAGAGTTGAAATTATAGTTAAGAATGTTAAATATTTACATAATAAAGGAGTTGGAATTATAGTTAAGAATGTTAAATATTTACATAATAAAGGAGTTGGAATTATAGTTAAGAATGTTAAATATTTATATAATAAAAGAGTTGAAATTATAGTTAAGAATGTTAAATATTTACATAATAAAGGAGTTGGAATTATAGTTAAGAATGTTAAATATTTACATAATAAAGGAGTTGGAATTATAGTTAAGAATGTTAAATATTTACATAATAAAGGAGTTGGAATTATAGTTAAGAATGTTAAATATTTACATAATAAAGGAGTTGGAATTATAGTTAAGAATGTTAAATATTTACATAATAAAGGAGTTGGAATTATAGTTAAGAATGTTAAATATTTACATAATAAAGGAGTTGGAATTATAGTTAAGAATGTTAAATATTTATATAATAAAGGAGTTGAAATTATAGTTAAGAATGTTAAATATTTATATAATAAAGGAGTTGGAATTATAGTTAAGAATGTTAAATATTTATATAATAAAAGGAGTTGAAATTATAGTTAAGAATGTTAAATATTTACATAATAAAGGAGTTGGAATTATAGTTAAGAATGTTAAATATTTACATAATAAAGGAGTTGGAATTATAGTTAAGAATGTTAAATATTTATATAATAAAAGAGTTGGAAATTATAGTTAAGAATGTTAAATATTTACATAATAAAGGAGTTGGAATTATAGTTAAGAATGTTAAATATTTACATAATAAAGGAGTTGGAATTATAGTTAAGAATGTTAAATATTTACATAATAAAGGAGTTGGAATTATAGTTAAGAATGTTAAATATTTACATAATAAAGGAGTTGGAATTATAGTTAAGAATGTTAAATATTTACATAATAAAGGAGTTGGAATTATAGTTAAGAATGTTAAATATTTACATAATAAAGGAGTTGGAATTATAGTTAAGAATGTTAAATATTTACATAATAAAGGAGTTGAATTATAGTTAAGAATGTTAAATATTTATATAATAAAGGAGTGGGAATTATAGTTAAGAATGTTAA
>NC_136521.1:68586425-68644877 GCF_053919585.1 Euprymna scolopes | reverse complement strand
AGTTAAGAATGTTAAATATTTACATAATAAAGGAGTTGGAATTATAGTTAAGAATGTTAAATATTTATATAATAAAGGAGTTGGAATTATAGTTAAGAATGTTAAATATTTATATAATAAAGGAGTTGGAATTATAGTTAAGAATGTTAAATATTTATATAATAAAGGAGTTGGAATTATAGTTAAGAATGTTAAATATTTACATAATAAAGGAGTTGGAATTATAGTTAAGAATGTTAAATATTTACATAATAAAGGAGTTGGAATTATAGTTAAGAATGTTAAATATTTACATAATAAAGGAGTTGGAATTATAGTTAAGAATGTTAAATATTTACATAATAAAGGAGTTGGAATTATAGTTAAGAATGTTAAATATTTACATAATAAAGGAGTTGGAATTATAGTTAAGAATGTTAAATATTTATATAATAAAGGAGTTGGAATTATAGTTAAGAATGTTAAATATTTACATAATAAAGGAGTTGGAATTATAGTTAAGAATGTTAAATATTTATATAATAAAGGAGTTGGAATTATAGTTAAGAATGTTAAATATTTATATAATAAAGGAGTTGGAATTATAGTTAAGAATGTTAAATATTTACATAATAAAGGAGTTGGAATTATAGTTAAGAATGTTAAATATTTATATAATAAAGGAGTTGGAATTATAGTTAAGAATGTTAAATATTTATATAATAAAGGAGTTGGAATTATAGTTAAGAATGTTAAATATTTACATAATAAAGGAGTTGGAATTATAGTTAAGAATGTTAAATATTTACATAATAAAGGAGTTGGAATTATAGTTAAGAATGTTAAATATTTACATAATAAAGGAGTTGGAATTATAGTTAAGAATGTTAAATATTTACATAATAAAGGAGTTGGAATTATAGTTAAGAATGTTAAATATTTACATAATAAAGGAGTTGGAATTATAGTTAAGAATGTTAAATATTTACATAATAAAGGAGTTGGAATTATAGTTAAGAATGTTAAATATTTACATAATAAAGGAGTTGGAATTATAGTTAAGAATGTTAAATATTTATATAATAAAGGAGTTGGAATTATAGTTAAGAATGTTAAATATTTATATAATAAAGGAGTTGGAATTATAGTTAAGAATGTTAAATATTTACATAATAAAGGAGTTGGAATTATAGTTAAGAATGTTAAATATTTATATAATAAAGGAGTTGGAATTATAGTTAAGAATGTTAAATATTTACATAATAAAGGAGTTGGAATTATAGTTAAGAATGTTAAATATTTACATAATAAAGGAGTTGGAATTATAGTTAAGAATGTTAAATATTTATATAATAAAGGAGTTGGAATTATAGTTAAGAATGTTAAATATTTACATAATAAAGGAGTTGGAATTATAGTTAAGAATGTTAAATATTTACATAATAAAGGAGTTGGAATTATAGTTAAGAATGTTAAATATTTATATAATAAAGGAGTTGGAATTATAGTTAAGAATGTTAAATATTTATATAATAAAGGAGTTGGAATTATAGTTAAGAATGTTAAATATTTACATAATAAAGGAGTTGGAATTATAGTTAAGAATGTTAAATATTTATATAATAAAGGAGTTGGAATTATAGTTAAGAATGTTAAATATTTATATAATAAAGGAGTTGGAATTATAGTTAAGAATGTTAAATATTTACATAATAAAGGAGTTGGAATTATAGTTAAGAATGTTAAATATTTATATAATAAAGGAGTTGGAATTATAGTTAAGAATGTTAAATATTTATATAATAAAGGAGTTGGAATTATAGTTAAGAATGTTAAATATTTACATAATAAAGGAGTTGGAATTATAGTTAAGAATGTTAAATATTTACATAATAAAGGAGTTGGAATTATAGTTAAGAATGTTAAATATTTACATAATAAAGGAGTTGGAATTATAGTTAAGAATGTTAAATATTTATATAATAAAGGAGTTGGAAATTATAGTTAAGAATGTTAAATATTTACATAATAAAGGAGTTGGAATTATAGTTAAGAATGTTAAATATTTACATAATAAAGGAGTTGGAATTATAGTTAAGAATGTTAAATATTTAATAATAAAGGAGTTGGAATTATAGTTAAGAATGTTAAATATTTACATAATAAAGGAGTTGGAATTATAGTTAAGAATGTTAAATATTTACATAATAAAGGAGTTGGAATTATAGTTAAGAATGTTAAATATTTACATAATAAAGGAGTTGGAATTATAGTTAAGAATGTTAAATATTTATATAATAAAGGAGTTGGAATTATAGTTAAGAATGTTAAATATTTATATAATAAAGGAGTTGGAATTATAGTTAAGAATGTTAAATATTTACATAATAAAGGAGTTGGAATTATAGTTAAGAATGTTAAATATTTACATAATAAAGGAGTTGGAATTATAGTTAAGAATGTTAAATATTTACATAATAAAGGAGTTGGAATTATAGTTAAGAATGTTAAATATTTATATAATAAAGGAGTTGGAATTATAGTTAAGAATGTTAAATATTTACATAATAAAGGAGTTGGAATTATAGTTAAGAATGTTAAATATTTACATAATAAAGGAGTTGGAATTATAGTTAAGAATGTTAAATATTTACATAATAAAGGAGTTGGAATTATAGTTAAGAATGTTAAATATTTACATAATAAAGGAGTTGGAATTATAGTTAAGAATGTTAAATATTTACATAATAAAGGAGTTGGAATTATAGTTAAGAATGTTAAATATTTATATAATAAAGGAGTTGGAATTATAGTTAAGAATGTTAAATATTTACATAATAAAGGAGTTGGAATTATAGTTAAGAATGTTAAATATTTATATAATAAAGGAGTTGGAATTATAGTTAAGAATGTTAAATATTTATATAATAAAGGAGTTGGAATTATAGTTAAGAATGTTAAATATTTATATAATAAAGGAGTTGGAATTATAGTTAAGAATGTTAAATATTTATATAATAAAGGAGTTGGAATTATAGTTAAGAATGTTAAATATTTACATAATAAAGGAGTTGGAATTATAGTTAAGAATGTTAAATATTTATATAATAAAGGAGTTGGAATTATAGTTAAGAATGTTAAATATTTACATAATAAAGGAGTTGGAATTATAGTTAAGAATGTTAAATATTTACATAATAAAGGAGTTGGAATTATAGTTAAGAATGTTAAATATTTACATAATAAAGGAGTTGGAATTATAGTTAAGAATGTTAAATATTTACATAATAAAGGAGTTGGAATTATAGTTAAGAATGTTAAATATTTATATAATAAAGGAGTTGGAATTATAGTTAAGAATGTTAAATATTTACATAATAAAGGAGTTGGAATTATAGTTAAGAATGTTAAATATTTACATAATAAAGGAGTTGGAATTATAGTTAAGAATGTTAAATATTTATATAATAAAGGAGTTGGAATTATAGTTAAGAATGTTAAATATTTACATAATAAAGGAGTTGGAATTATAGTTAAGAATGTTAAATATTTATATAATAAAGGAGTTGGAATTATAGTTAAGAATGTTAAATATTTACATAATAAAGGAGTTGGAATTATAGTTAAGAATGTTAAATATTTACATAATAAAGGAGTTGGAATTATAGTTAAGAATGTTAAATATTTACATAATAAAGGAGTTGGAATTATAGTTAAGAATGTTAAATATTTACATAATAAAGGAGTTGGAATTATAGTTAAGAATGTTAAATATTTACATAATAAAGGAGTTGGAATTATAGTTAAGAATGTTAAATATTTATATAATAAAGGAGTTGGAATTATAGTTAAGAATGTTAAATATTTATATAATAAAGGAGTTGGAATTATAGTTAAGAATGTTAAATATTTACATAATAAAGGAGTTGGAATTATAGTTAAGAATGTTAAATATTTACATAATAAAGGAGTTGGAATTATAGTTAAGAATGTTAAATATTTACATAATAAAGGAGTTGGAATTATAGTTAAGAATGTTAAATATTTACATAATAAAGGAGTTGGAATTATAGTTAAGAATGTTAAATATTTACATAATAAAGGAGTTGGAATTATAGTTAAGAATGTTAAATATTTATATAATAAAGGAGTTGGAATTATAGTTAAGAATGTTAAATATTTATATAATAAAGGAGTTGGAATTATAGTTAAGAATGTTAAATATTTATATAATAAAGGAGTTGGAATTATAGTTAAGAATGTTAAATATTTATATAATAAAGGAGTTGGAATTATAGTTAAGAATGTTAAATATTTATATAATAAAGGAGTTGGAATTATAGTTAAGAATGTTAAATATTTACATAATAAAGGTGTTGGAATTATAGTTAAGAATGTTAAATATTTACATAATAAAGGAGTTGGAATTATAGTTAAGAATGTTAAATATTTACATAATAAAGGAGTTGGAATTATAGTTAAGAATGTTAAATATTTATATAATAAAGGAGTTGGAATTATAGTTAAGAATGTTAAATATTTATATAATAAAGGAGTTGGAATTATAGTTAAGAATGTTAAATATTTACATAATAAAGGAGTTGGAATTATAGTTAAGAATGTTAAATATTTACATAATAAAGGAGTTGGAATTATAGTTAAGAATGTTAAATATTTACATAATAAAGGAGTTGGAATTATAGTTAAGAATGTTAAATATTTACATAATAAAGGAGTTGGAATTATAGTTAAGAATGTTAAATATTTACATAATAAAGGAGTTGGAATTATAGTTAAGAATGTTAAATATTTATATAATAAAGGAGTTGGAATTATAGTTAAGAATGTTAAATATTTATATAATAAAGGAGTTGGAATTATAGTTAAGAATGTTAAATATTTACATAATAAAGGAGTTGGAATTATAGTTAAGAATGTTAAATATTTATATAATAAAGGAGTTGGAATTATAGTTAAGAATGTTAAATATTTACATAATAAAGGAGTTGGAATTATAGTTAAGAATGTTAAATATTTATATAATAAAGGAGTTGGAATTATAGTTAAGAATGTTAAATATTTATATAATAAAGGAGTTGGAATTATAGTTAAGAATGTTAAATATTTACATAATAAAGGAGTTGGAATTATAGTTAAGAATGTTAAATATTTACATAATAAAGGAGTTGGAATTATAGTTAAGAATGTTAAATATTTATATAATAAAGGAGTTGGAATTATAGTTAAGAATGTTAAATATTTATATAATAAAGGAGTTGGAATTATAGTTAAGAATGTTAAATATTTATATAATAAAGGAGTTGGAATTATAGTTAAGAATGTTAAATATTTATATAATAAAGGAGTTGGAATTATAGTTAAGAATGTTAAATATTTATATAATAAAGGAGTTGGAATTATAGTTAAGAATGTTAAATATTTACATAATAAAGGAGTTGGAATTATAGTTAAGAATGTTAAATATTTATATAATAAAGGAGTTGGAATTATAGTTAAGAATGTTAAATATTTATATAATAAAGGAGTTGGAATTATAGTTAAGAATGTTAAATATTTACATAATAAAGGAGTTGGAATTATAGTTAAGAATGTTAAATATTTAATAATAAAGGAGTTGGAATTATAGTTAAGAATGTTAAATATTTATATAATAAAGGAGTTGGAATTATAGTTAAGAATGTTAAATATTTATATAATAAAGGAGTTGGAATTATAGTTAAGAATGTTAAATATTTATATAATAAAGGAGTTGGAATTATAGTTAAGAATGTTAAATATTTACATAATAAAGGAGTTGGAATTATAGTTAAGAATGTTAAATATTTATATAATAAAGGAGTTGGAATTATAGTTAAGAATGTTAAATATTTATATAATAAAGGAGTTGGAATTATAGTTAAGAATGTTAAATATTTACATAATAAAGGAGTTGGAATTATAGTTAAGAATGTTAAATATTTATATAATAAAGGAGTTGGAATTATAGTTAAGAATGTTAAATATTTATATAATAAAGGAGTTGGAATTATAGTTAAGAATGTTAAATATTTATATAATAAAGGAGTTGGAATTATAGTTAAGAATGTTAAATATTTATATAATAAGGAGTTGGAATTATAGTTAAGAATGTTAAATATTTACATAATAAAGGAGTTGGAATTATAGTTAAGAATGTTAAATATTTATATAATAAAGGAGTTGGAATTATAGTTAAGAATGTTAAATATTTATATAATAAAGGAGTTGGAATTATAGTTAAGAATGTTAAATATTTATATAATAAAGGAGTTGGAATTATAGTTAAGAATGTTAAATATTTATATAATAAAGGAGTTGGAATTATAGTTAAGAATGTTAAATATTTATATAATAAAGGAGTTGGAATTATAGTTAAGAATGTTAAATATTTACATAATAAAGGAGTTGGAATTATAGTTAAGAATGTTAAATATTTATATAATAAAGGAGTTGGAATTATAGTTAAGAATGTTAAATATTTACATAATAAAGGAGTTGGAATTATAGTTAAGAATGTTAAATATTTACATAATAAAGGAGTTGGAATTATAGTTAAGAATGTTAAATATTTATATAATAAAGGAGTTGGAATTATAGTTAAGAATGTTAAATATTTATATAATAAAGGAGTTGGAATTATAGTTAAGAATGTTAAATATTTATATAATAAAGGAGTTGGAATTATAGTTAAGAATGTTAAATATTTATATAATAAAGGAGTTGGAATTATAGTTAAG
This sequence comes from Euprymna scolopes, assembly GCF_053919585.1. Classification (NCBI taxonomy): domain Eukaryota; kingdom Metazoa; phylum Mollusca; class Cephalopoda; order Sepiida; family Sepiolidae; genus Euprymna; species Euprymna scolopes. Next base: position 68,638,122 of record NC_136521.1, on the reverse strand, counting down.
AATGTTAAATATTTATATAATAAAGGAGTTGGAATTATAGTTAAGAATGTTAAATATTTACATAATAAAGGAGTTGGAATTATAGTTAAGAATGTTAAATATTTATATAATAAAGGAGTTGGAATTATAGTTAAGAATGTTAAATATTTATATAATAAAGGAGTTGGAATTATAGTTAAGAATGTTAAATATTTATATAATAAAGGAGTTGGAATTATAGTTAAGAATGTTAAATATTTATATAATAAAGGAGTTGGAATTATAGTTAAGAATGTTAAATATTTATATAATAAAGGAGTTGGAATTATAGTTAAGAATGTTAAATATTTATATAATAAAGGAGTTGGAATTATAGTTAAGAATGTTAAATATTTATATAATAAAGGAGTTGGAATTATAGTTTAGAATGTTAAATATTTATATAATAAAGGAGTTGGAATTATAGTTAAGAATGTTAAATATTTACATAATAAAGGAGTTGGAATTATAGTTAAGAATGTTAAATATTTACATAATAAAGGAGTTGGAATTATAGTTAAGAATGTTAAATATTTATATAATAAAGGAGTTGGAATTATAGTTAAGAATGTTAAATATTTATATAATAAAGGAGTTGGAATTATAGTTAAGAATGTTAAATATTTATATAATAAAGGAGTTGGAATTATAGTTAAGAATGTTAAATATTTATATAATAAAGGAGTTGGAATTATAGTTAAGAATGTTAAATATTTATATAATAAAGGAGTTGGAATTATAGTTTAGAATGTTAAATATTTATATAATAAAGGAGTTGGAATTATAGTTAAGAATGTTAAATATTTACATAATAAAGGAGTTGGAATTATAGTTAAGAATGTTAAATATTTACATAATAAAGGAGTTGGAATTATAGTTAAGAATGTTAAATATTTATATAATAAAGGAGTTGGAATTATAGTTAAGAATGTTAAATATTTATATAATAAAGGAGTTGGAATTATAGTTAAGAATGTTAAATATTTATATAATAAAGGAGTTGGAATTATAGTTAAGAATGTTAAATATTTATATAATAAAGGAGTTGGAATTATAGTTAAGAATGTTAAATATTTACATAATAAAGGAGTTGGAATTATAGTTAAGAATGTTAATATTTTAATAATAAAGGAGTTGGAATTATAGTTAAGAATGTTAAATATTTACATAATAAAGGAGTTGGAATTATAGTTAAGAATGTTAAATATTTACATAATAAAGGAGTTGGAATTATAGTTAAGAATGTTAAATATTTATATAATAAAGGAGTTGGAATTATAGTTAAGAATGTTAAATATTTATATAATAAAGGAGTTGGAATTATAGTTAAGAATGTTAAATATTTATATAATAAAGGAGTTGGAATTATAGTTAAGAATGTTAAATATTTATATAATAAAGGAGTTGGAATTATAGTTAAGAATGTTAAATATTTATATAATAAAGGAGTTGGAATTATAGTTAAGAATGTTAAATATTTACATAATAAAGGAGTTGGAATTATAGTTAAGAATGTTAAATATTTATATAATAAAGGAGTTGGAATTATAGTTAAGAATGTTAAATATTTATATAATAAAGGAGTTGGAATTATAGTTAAGAATGTTAAATATTTACATAATAAAGGAGTTGGAATTATAGTTAAGAATGTTAAATATTTACATAATAAAGGAGTTGGAATTATAGTTAAGAATGTTAAATATTTATATAATAAAGGAGTTGGAATTATAGTTAAGAATGTTAAATATTTATATAATAAAGGAGTTGGAATTATAGTTAAGAATGTTAAATATTTACATAATAAAGGAGTTGGAATTATAGTTAAGAATGTTAAATATTTACATAATAAAGGAGTTGGAATTATAGTTAAGAATGTTAAATATTTACATAATAAAGGAGTTGGAATTATAGTTAAGAATGTTAAATATTTATATAATAAAGGAGTTGGAATTATAGTTAAGAATGTTAAATATTTACATAATAAAGGAGTTGGAATTATAGTTAAGAATGTTAAATATTTATATAATAAAGGAGTTGGAATTATAGTTAAGAATGTTAAATATTTATATAATAAAGGAGTTGGAATTATAGTTAAGAATGTTAAATATTTATATAATAAAGGAGTTGGAATTATAGTTAAGAATGTTAAATATTTATATAATAAAGGAGTTGGAATTATAGTTAAGAATGTTAAATATTTACATAATAAAGGAGTTTGAATTATAGTTAAGAATGTTAAATATTTATATAATAAAGGAGTTGGAATTATAGTTAAGAATGTTAAATATTTATATAATAAAGGAGTTGGAATTATAGTTAAGAATGTTAAATATTTATATAATAAAGGAGTTGGAATTATAGTTAAGAATGTTAAATATTTATATAATAAAGGAGTTGGAATTATAGTTAAGAATGTTAAATATTTACATAATAAAGGAGTTGGAATTATAGTTAAGAATGTTAAATATTTACATAATAAAGGAGTTGGAATTATAGTTAAGAATGTTAAATATTTATATAATAAAGGAGTTGGAATTATAGTTAAGAATGTTAAATATTTACATAATAAAGGAGTTGGAATTATAGTTAAGAATGTTAAATATTTACATAATAAAGGAGTTGGAATTATAGTTAAGAATGTTAAATATTTATATAATAAAGGAGTTGGAATTATAGTTAAGAATGTTAAATATTTACATAATAAAGGAGTTGGAATTATAGTTAAGAATGTTAAATATTTACATAATAAAGGAGTTGGAATTATAGTTAAGAATGTTAAATATTTATATAATAAAGGAGTTGGAATTATAGTTAAGAATGTTAAATATTTATATAATAAAGGAGTTGGAATTATAGTTAAGAATGTTAAATATTTACATAATAAAGGAGTTGGAATTATAGTTAAGAATGTTAAATATTTACATAATAAAGGAGTTGGAATTATAGTTAAGAATGTTAAATATTTATATAATAAAGGAGTTGGAATTATAGTTAAGAATGTTAAATATTTATATAATAAAGGAGTTGGAATTATAGTTAAGAATGTTAAATATTTATATAATAAAGGAGTTGGAATTATAGTTAAGAATGTTAAATATTTATATAATAAAGGAGTTGGAATTATAGTTTAGAATGTTAAATATTTATATAATAAAGGAGTTGGAATTATAGTTAAGAATGTTAAATATTTATATAATAAAGGAGTTGGAATTATAGTTTAGAATGTTAAATATTTATATAATAAAGGAGTTGGAATTATAGTTAAGAATGTTAAATATTTACATAATAAAGGAGTTGGAATTATAGTTAAGAATGTTAAATATTTACATAATAAAGGAGTTGGAATTATAGTTAAGAATGTTAAATATTTATATAATAAAGGAGTTGGAATTATAGTTAAGAATGTTAAATATTTATATAATAAAGGAGTTGGAATTATAGTTAAGAATGTTAAATATTTATATAATAAAGGAGTTGGAATTATAGTTAAGAATGTTAAATATTTATATAATAAAGGAGTTGGAATTATAGTTAAGAATGTTAAATATTTATATAATAAAGGAGTTGGAATTATAGTTTAGAATGTTAAATATTTATATAATAAAGGAGTTGGAATTATAGTTAAGAATGTTAAATATTTACATAATAAAGGAGTTGGAATTATAGTTAAGAATGTTAAATATTTACATAATAAAGGAGTTGGAATTATAGTTAAGAATGTTAAATATTTACATAATAAAGGAGTTGGAATTATAGTTAAGAATGTTAAATATTTATATAATAAAGGAGTTGGAATTATAGTTAAGAATGTTAAATATTTATATAATAAAGGAGTTGGAATTATAGTTAAGAATGTTAAATATTTATATAATAAAGGAGTTGGAATTATAGTTTAGAATGTTAAATATTTATATAATAAAGGAGTTGGAATTATAGTTTAGAATGTTAAATATTTATATAATAAAGGAGTTGGAATTATAGTTAAGAATGTTAAATATTTACATAATAAAGGAGTTGGAATTATAGTTAAGAATGTTAAATATTTACATAATAAAGGAGTTGGAATTATAGTTAAGAATGTTAAATATTTACATAATAAAGGAGTTGGAATTATAGTTAAGAATGTTAAATATTTATATAATAAAGGAGTTGGAATTATAGTTAAGAATGTTAAATATTTATATAATAAAGGAGTTGGAATTATAGTTAAGAATGTTAAATATTTATATAATAAAGGAGTTGGAATTATAGTTTAGAATGTTAAATATTTATATAATAAAGGAGTTGGAATTATAGTTAAGAATGTTAAATATTTACATAATAAAGGAGTTGGAATTATAGTTAAGAATGTTAAATATTTACATAATAAAGGAGTTGGAATTATAGTTAAGAATGTTAAATATTTACATAATAAAGGAGTTGGAATTATAGTTAAGAATGTTAAATATTTACATAATAAAGGAGTTGGAATTATAGTTAAGAATGTTAAATATTTACATAATAAAGGAGTTGGAATTATAGTTAAGAATGTTAAATATTTATATAATAAAGGAGTTGGAATTATAGTTAAGAATGTTAAATATTTACATAATAAAGGAGTTGGAATTATAGTTAAGAATGTTAAATATTTACATAATAAAGGAGTTGGAATTATAGTTAAGAATGTTAAATATTTACATAATAAAGGAGTTGGAATTATAGTTAAGAATGTTAAATATTTACATAATAAAGGAGTTGGAATTATAGTTAAGAATGTTAAATATTTACATAATAAAGGAGTTGGAATTATAGTTAAGAATGTTAAATATTTACATAATAAAGGAGTTGGAATTATAGTTAAGAATGTTAAATATTTACATAATAAAGGAGTTGGAATTATAGTTAAGAATGTTAAATATTTATATAATAAAGGAGTTGGAATTATAGTTAAGAATGTTAAATATTTACATAATAAAGGAGTTGGAATTATAGTTAAGAATGTTAAATATTTATATAATAAAGGAGTTGGAATTATAGTTAAGAATGTTAAATATTTATATAATAAAGGAGTTGGAATTATAGTTAAGAATGTTAAATATTTACATAATAAAGGAGTTGGAATTATAGTTAAGAATGTTAAATATTTACATAATAAAGGAGTTGGAATTATAGTTAAGAATGTTAAATATTTACATAATAAAGGAGTTGGAATTATAGTTAAGAATGTTAAATATTTACATAATAAAGGAGTTGGAATTATAGTTAAGAATGTTAAATATTTACATAATAAAGGAGTTGGAATTATAGTTAAGAATGTTAAATATTTATATAATAAAGGAGTTGGAATTATAGTTAAGAATGTTAAATATTTACATAATAAAGGAGTTGGAATTATAGTTAAGAATGTTAAATATTTACATAATAAAGGAGTTGGAATTATAGTTAAGAATGTTAAATATTTACATAATAAAGGAGTTGGAATTATAGTTAAGAATGTTAAATATTTACATAATAAAGGAGTTGGAATTATAGTTAAGAATGTTAAATATTTATATAATAAAGGAGTTGGAATTATAGTTAAGAATGTTAAATATTTACATAATAAAGGAGTTGGAATTATAGTTAAGAATGTTAAATATTTACATAATAAAGGAGTTGGAATTATAGTTAAGAATGTTAAATATTTACATAATAAAGGAGTTGGAATTATAGTTAAGAATGTTAAATATTTATATAATAAAGGAGTTGGAATTATAGTTAAGAATGTTAAATATTTACATAATAAAGGAGTTGGAATTATAGTTAAGAATGTTAAATATTTATATAATAAAGGAGTTGGAATTATAGTTAAGAATGTTAAATATTTACATAATAAAGGAGTTGGAATTATAGTTAAGAATGTTAAATATTTACATAATAAAGGAGTTGGAATTATAGTTAAGAATGTTAAATATTTATATAATAAAGGAGTTGGAATTATAGTTAAGAATGTTAAATATTTACATAATAAAGGAGTTGGAATTATAGTTAAGAATGTTAAATATTTACATAATAAAGGAGTTGGAATTATAGTTAAGAATGTTAAATATTTATATAATAAAGGAGTTGGAATTATAGTTAAGAATGTTAAATATTTACATAATAAAGGAGTTGGAATTATAGTTAAGAATGTTAAATATTTATATAATAAAGGAGTTGAAATTTTAATTAGCTAAACAATAAAATTTCCAAAAGACAATAAGATTGACTTGTTATGTAATTTTTTTTTTTTACATGTCGGTCACCGCTTATCAAGGCCCAGAAGCCACTCAGGGATAAGGGTTATTGCGTGTAGAGTAATCAATGGGATAGTATCGTAGTAATAATTAGTATCGGAGATTTGATAAAGTGTCATTTCTTAAGGGGGTGGTTCATCAGGAATTTGTTTATGCTGGACTTGAAGTCAGGAGGAAAACAGGCAAGTGGCAGAGAGTTCCACAGGTGTGCAGTTCTAAGAAAGAAGCTTTGTTCATGGAATCTACGTTTTGATTTAGGCACAGATAAAGAGTGGAGAAAATTAATGACAGTGGTTTCAGCTAGACGTGAAAGATTGGCGAGGGGGGACCAGAGATTGGAGCTCAGACAAGCACTTGCCATGGAAATAATGATAAAACAAAGATAGGCTCGCAACGTCTCTTCTGTGGGAAAGAGGTTGCGATGTGGTAACAAAGAACAGAGATTATCGTATATTCACGAAAAAAACGATGAAAGTCAGTCAGAGTTGAGCAACGGATGGGGTCCAGTTGAAACTGAAGTTATTGGCTTGGAAGATAAAAAACAGCTTTATCCTTTATTCCTAACTAGCGGGAAGGGGTACCCAGTGTTGCCTGTGTATGTAGAGGTGTAAAAGAAGAAAAAAGTTTTAGTCGGAAGGTACGATTGAACTCCGAAGCCTTGACGCGAAGGTGGAAACGAAAGGGAAAAAAAGCCAGACACCTAACTGTCTTGGCCACGAGGGAAAGGAACTGATAAGGGCGTTAAGTGAATGTTTATGAAGCAAAATAAACAGGTACGAGGAAGTGGCGTGGTGTCTGACCTAGTTTTGCACTGCAAGCCAGATCATTCGGTTTTCGAAGCGGCGAACTGGTGAAAGTCGGGCAAATTAAATACGCACACGACCCCTGTTCGTAACTCTTAGATATTATCATTCAGACGTGATATAAAAAGGTAACAGAGGGAATGAGCTGACCGAAAAAAAAAGCCTTTCGCGGAAATATACAAAAAGTGAACATACATACATACATACATACATATGCACACACATTTTTGCTTTTATATATATAGAATGATTTTCTTAATTTTTTTCTTTTGTTTTTTTACGCGGGCATCACCACTTATCAAGGCCCAGAGACCACTCAAGGATAAGGGTTAAGAGTGTACAGTAGTCAATTGGACAATATAGTAATTGTTAGTAATGGAAATTTGGTAAATTTGTTAAATTAAATGGAACGGCTCACCAAGAACTTGTTTACATTGGACTTGAAGACAACCATATTGTAGTCAGCTGTAAAGCAGGAAAACGAAAGACAGTTCCATAGGCGTGCAGTTCTAAGAAAGAAGCTTTGTTCATAGAATTTATGTTTAGGTTAAGGCACAGTGGGGGGAATTATTGATAGTGTTTTCAGCTAGACGAGTGTTTCTTGTGAAAGTTTGACGAGTGGGTACCACAGATTGAAGCTCAGTCGAGCAATTGCCATGAAAATAACGATAAAGCAGAGACAGATAGGGATCAGAGCGTTAATGATGTAAAGATAGGAGCTTGGTTTTAGATGCATTAAAATTAACCAGCCACCTCTTTCCCCACTGTACTACATGCTCAAGATCAGAGGAGAGAGTTGGTTGTTTATGGTCTTAGATGTGCTACCAGAGATGGTAGTGTCATCAGCATAAATGTCTATGAATGATGTAAGGATGTGATTTGGAAGATCATTGATGTAGATCAGGAAGAGAGTTGGGACTCCGGCATTAATACTGTAAGCTTCTAACTTTTGCCCATCAACCACTACTCTTATGAACCTATCAGAGAGAAATGATTTCATAATTGAGAAGACATTTCCAGCAATACCATAGCTGGAGATCTTGTGAAGTAAACCTTTATGCCATACCCTATCAAAGGCCTTAGATATGTCAAGAGCAATTGCCCTAGAAAGGTTGGCTCCATCGAGAGATTCGCTAATCATATGGAATGTAACTGTAAGCACATCTGCTGTAGATCTAGCAGAATGGAAACCATATTGCATGTCACTAAGAAAGTTATTTTTGCTGAGATGGTTGACTACTTCTCTATTTAACTCAGATTCCAGTAACTTACTCATGATGCACAGGAGACTTATTGGCCTGTACTGAGAGGAGGATGAGCAATCCCCTGAATTCTTAAATACAGGGCATACTGATGAGATTTTCCAGGGTGATAGGAAGCAATTCTCCTTAAGACAACGTTTAAACAGTTTTGTAAGTATGGGTGCTAGTTCTGGTTGAAGGTTTTTGAGTACTATAATTGGAATACCGTCAGATCTGGTTGCTTTACTGGAATCAAGGTTTTTGATTAGCTTGGCAACATCACATACAGATATTTGTATGTTGTATAGTGTGTTGTCTGTTATAGGAGGAAATATTGGGGGTTGGCGGCTTTGGTCGCAAAGGGTAGAATTAGCTGCAAAGTTCTTGGCAAAGAGTTTGGCTTTGTCTGATGCTGACAAGATTATCTCAGGTCCATTGATGATAGTTGGGATGGAGCACATGGTTCTGTTCAGGATTCTGTTTGCTATTTGCCAAAACTGGTGGGAACTAAGCTGCTGCTCAGCTACTTTGGACTTGACGGACTGAGCATACAACTGTCTAGCGTTCTTTATTACTTTCTTACAATGGTTGCTGGCAGTCCTGAAAGTGGCTTTAGTCTCCATACATCTATTACGTTGGAAGCAAAGGAAAAAGTGATTTCTGTGCGCAATGGCAGCAGCACATTCTGGAAAGAACCACGGCTGGCTGTTAGATATTTTTGTATTGTCTTCAAGTCCAAGGTGAACAAGTTACCAATAATCGTTCATCTGTAGGTCTTGATTGACAAATTTGCTAAAAGCTACAAAAAAGATTCCAAACAAACGGTTATTTCACTATATTTTCTCATCGGATGATTGCATGCATCTTAGATTCTGCTATAGGCCTGTTGCTAGTGAACTTTCACCCTGTCCAACTGAACAACTGACTCCGAATATATTAAGTAATCGGTTGTTATTACATCATTCAACTAACATCTTTTAACATGTGACTTTTAATCATGTTTTCTCGATTTATTATTTGCTTGTGTATTTCTGATATTCTTTCCATCACATTCCTGCTCTTTTGTTAATTGTTCTAAATTCCAAAAACCTATAAACATATTTGTCAAACTAATTCTATATCTAACATTTAACTTTTAATAATAACAGTCGATTTTTTAAATCGACTATTAGCTAGGCAACCTGGTGTCGCCCCGGCATAATCTAACACTTATTGTAGTGCTCCTGAAAACCACACTTCTTGACTGTAAAGGGGTGGGATTGATAACCTGGATTATGACAAAAATAAAGGACGACCATGCACTCTTGAAAGCAATTGTAAAACACTTGATGTCAGTACTTCAATAGGGTTTGACTTACCATGTGACCAGCATTCAAAATCCAGTAGAAATCGAAATTACAAATTCCTTTGTGATACCCAAGTGGCACAGATGTGTATGGATTTATGACAGTATGGCGCTTCTGTTTGTGCAGTTCTTTAGAAATATCCAAATGTTGAACCCAAGATTCAGTTCCTACAAGACAAACGGTAAATGAAATGGTCAAAATTATTCTACCCTTGATCAAACAAAAAATTACAGATTAACTTGTTTTTTTTCAATTGTCCAAACAATTGCCGATGCAGAAAATATAAACTTTATTAGCCATTGGATAGTATTTGACTTTTAGCTAGACATAGGCACAAACTGTCATACTCACTGTCATTTGCCCCTTATATAATAGACTAGCGAGGGTGCCCGGCATTGCCTCGGTGTTTGGAGGTGTGTGTTGAACAAAAAAAAAGTTGTAGTAGGCAGGCAGGCTCAAACTGGAAGCCTTGACATGAAGGCGGAAAAGAAAGTGAAAGAAAATGTGGCATTTTAACGCTCGACCACATATGAGTAAAACTTGACGTAAATCAGCTCCCCCCTAAGGGAAAGCTCTGGCAGCGTCTTAATAAATAGCAATTATCTGATATGAAGGGTTTTCCCCACAGTGATCAAAGCTGATTGCCTTCAAGACGTGCTGGCCATGAAGGCCAGCGAATCGCTTTTATTTCGATTTTCAGTTTCGCAAAACACCACACGCGAGACGGCAAAGTAGCGTGAATTTTATAAAAGTCGATCAAATAAATGTAGAGACGATGTCCATTCGCAAATCATAGATATTATAATCTAGGGAGTATATAAAAAGTTCTAAGAAATAGTGCCCCCCCCCCCCCCCTTCCCCATACAAAAATGCCATTTTGTCTTTTATATATATATAGATTTAGTTTGATTATTATTAGTCAAAAAATCAGAAAAATTTTTTTTATTGGAATGCTTTTGTTATAGGTAGGGGGAGGGTTGCAGGTGGCAGAGGTGATTCTGGAGAGGATGGTTGGCTGTCTGGGCTTGCAAAGATGATGTCAAAGGAAAGTCTTTTATAATATTTTATTTTTAATTCAATTTTCACCCCAAACAAGGCACAGTGCCACTTTGAAGTAGGGGCTACTATCAGGGACATAAGTTGCAGGGGGTATTATGAAGGGAGATGAGCAGCAAGATGTTTGTTTACATTACACTTGAACTTCTGCATATCAGTACAGTTGGGAAAGCAGAATCCCGGAAGGGAGTTCCAAAGTCTTGCAGTTCTGGGGAAGAAACTATTGGAGTAGAAGGCTTTCTTACATCTAGGGATTTCTACTGTCTAGGGGTGGAATTTAGCTGCTTGTCGGATTTGTCGAGGGTATTTACGTCAAGAGGGTACAACATTCACCATTAAATGCAATATGATAAAATAAAGACTGAAATATATCGCATTAAATGACATTGAATACAAAACACGTTTAAGCTTACAAAGTATCATCATCCTCCCACAAGTGTATTTTGTGAAAATATCTATACATTTGCCAAGGTTCTGATACAATTACCGATTCTGAATCTTTAAAAATCTCTAAATATTTAACCATAGATTTATTATTTTTTCCTGATTATCGTAAGGAAAAAATAATAAATCTATGGTTAAATATTAAAAAAAAGATAATAATAAAAAAAATAATAATAAAAAAAATAATAAATCTATGGTTAAATAAATCTCTGGTTAAATATTTAGAGATTTTTAAAGATTCAGAATCGGTAATTGTATCAGAATCGGTAATTGAATCAGAACCTGGAAAAATGTTGAAATCGTCCCATCACTAATATTTTTGTTTCTCATGTAATTTTAAAGAAGTACTCAAAATCTTGAGAAAATTAACCAAATAAAAAAAAATCAGCAGAAGATGTCATATTCCAAAAGATCAAGTAGTTTGGCTATTTTTAACTAAGAAAATAGAAATGTACAATTTTTAGCCATTTTTCTGTATTTCTGTTTCTTAATAAGTGAAATTTTAAATAAGCACCCAAAATCTGGAGAAAATTAACCAAATTAAAAACAAAAAACAGAAGACTAATGCAATATAGTAAAATAAAGACTGAAATATATTGCGTTAAATGACACGGAATACAAAACACGTTTAAACTTACCGAGTGTAGCAACGATGAGGTCAAGTTGGCCACTGTAGACAATGACTTTAAGGTCTTTATTTTTTATTAATTCGTTTACTGTGAAAAAAACAAAACAAAAAAACTTTGAATTGAAATGCAAAACATTTTCGTAAAATGTTTACAACTTCTATTTCGTTTCTCTCTCATTTAGATTGATTAGCGAAAGATTTGTTACTTTTTGGGTTAGAATAGATCCATCTATAACGTGGCTAGATTTTTTTTTTTATCTTGAACTAGTATTTGTAGCTCCTTACATCAAGTGGCTTCATGCCTTGTCTGGAGCAATTTCCATTAAAAATGCTATTTAGTTCTAACTTTTAAAATGCTACAAGATAATGTTGTATGCTAGATGCTTTTATTTCTTCATCCTTTTTTGCAGACGGTTTTCCTCATCTTCATAAACTATGAAGATGTTGTTTCATCACGTTTCGGCCAACTCGTTCATCAGTTTTTTGTTTTTTAATGGAAATCACAAAAGCAACTTCAAGGTCAAAAACTAGTCAATAATAAATATTAGATGGATAAATTCTGAAAACAGCAATTCTTCCCCTTTTGTCAGAAACATTGCTTATGGAATATGAGGACTAAAGGAAAAAAATAATGAACGTTTGTATCACGATGGCCTCATGAGAGGACATTTTCCTCTTTAAAATATAAAGAAATTACAATTTATTACATAAATAATAATATAAAATATAAATACATAAATATGAATATAAAATTGATATTATAATGTATCATATGATAAAATAATATTATATAATATAAAATGTATTATATAATATTGAATATATTATTTAATATAAATTATTTTATATAATATATAATAATATAAACTTTTACTATTAAAATACATTACATTACAATTAGAAAATAAAAAGAGTTCTTTTTAAGTATTTCTGGAGAGTTCTAAACACAGAACAGAAAAGTGTTCTTTTTTCGAGGGTTCCAGAAAGTTCCAAGTTGTGAAAGTTCCATTTTAGAAAATCTAGAATGTTTCATCTTCAACAAGTATAAATGGATGCTAATAACATCATAACTTTCTATTATTAAATCAGCTCAGAGAAGAAACGCTATTTTGGGGCAACCTATCAACTATTTATGACTCCGGCCAATCTTTCCTGGGATAAAATCCGGTTGTAAGAAATTCTTGAAACAAACCAATTGCAATCACCCTCACAAAGAACTGGACTCTTGGTAAATATTGATTTCTGATCTTATATTCTGACCAAAGTAATATATTATTTTTTATCAAACTCGGTTATTATTTACACTGTGTAAAAGCTAGATTAACCAAAAACCGGATTTATCTCCCTTGCATTTTTTTTCTAGTAAATATTTGTTCCTATTTACTATGCCTCCCCACGGGACAGAGTTAGACACCAGGGTCGTTTTTTAACGTGGAGAAAAGGTACAAAAATAAAAATTGTCTCAGTCGTGAAGGACCTCTCCTCCACCGAAAGAGAACAAGAAATAGAAGTGCAGCATCTGAAGAACAGATACTACACTTTGATCTTGTCCTGAAGGCCAAGGAGTGCACTTCTAGTAAATATTTGTTTTTACAGTTTATCTGTTCAATAAATTCTTTTATTTTTCTCTTTAACTCCTTTTTTTTTTTCTTTTTTTTTTTTTTTACACGGTGGTCACCACTTATCAAGGCCCGGAAGCCACTCAGGGATAAGGGTTATTGCAAGTAAAGTACGTCAGTGTGGAGATTTAATGAAGTGTTTACTTAAGGGGGCGGTTCATTAGGAATTTGTTAACGTTGGACCTGAAGAGATCCAGGTTGTAGTCAGGTGGGAAGCAGGCAGACGGATAGAGTCCCACAGGTATGCAGTTCTAATATATGTTGTGCGTCTATCCCTAGACATTTTCTTGCATGTAACAAGGGGCAGATACAAGTAACAGGGTTGTCTGCTCATAACTGCTTGTTTGAGCACACAAGCCAAACTATCAATACTATCACCAGTGGCCAAATCTGTTGCATGAAAAAATGCTTGTTAGTTTAAGCAAAAAAAAAAAAATATTTAAAATACTGACCAATTTTTATGACTGGCTTCATAAAGTCCCTCACTTGTTTCTGGAACACTTGACCTGCCTGGGCTGAAAATAAACGTTTAAAATATTTTTTCAATGAGGTTAAAAAATGACATTTTTTTTCCTTCTATATATAAAGTAGTTCAAGTGTGTGTGTGTGTACAACTTTCCTACAGTCCACACCACTGGACCGATCGTGACCAAACCTGGCATGATGATGGTCCCATACCTAAGGATGGTGCACAGCATTTTCTAAGGTAAAGTTCAAAGGTCAAGCTCATAGCCTATGGATATATATCATTATCCATACATGGGTGAATGGTCGCCTTGTAGAGATACAGGACACTTTCAGACGCGAGTAGTTGTCTAGCTCAATAGAGGGAACCCACCTTCCTCGCAGCAGCCCTTGCAATGTAATCAATGTATTTGTTCCCATTCATATTGCCCGTAAATGTTAGGCCGAGGAGTTTGAAAGAAGGATTCTCAGGTAGGGTATTATTTGTCATGGATATCGGTGGTTGGAGAGACATCTTGTAATTGTTAAAGGAGAGCATTAATGGAGGATTCCTTTCTTTACTTTATATGGATGGTAGTTGAAGTTTAGATACTGTCCCAACAGAAAGATTCTTATATGCAACATTTTAAGTCATTTAAAAGTTTGAAAAATGCTTTTAAGAAATTCAATCAAGTTTATTACCAACCCATGTTTTTGTTTCTAGTTTTGTTTTTATTTCTTTTGTTTTTAATAAATGGTCATAAACACAAACGCACTAGTTGTGATATTTGAATTTCATTCAATTTTTGTCTTCGAACATCAATCTCAAATATTGAACATCTTCCACTGTGAAAGTCATTTTCAAGATCTGAGGTTTCCCATTTTAAATTTTGCAAACCCCTTCCAAACAGTTGATGCATCCATAGCATTCTCACCATAAACTTCTTAAGTTTCTCTGAACAAAAAAGAAAGCATAACTACCCAAACATGAAATTTGTTGCAATCCATTTTCTTGTAATCAGGTGTATTTGAAAGCAAATAAATTTGAAAAATTTTGTCCGCAACAGAAAAAATATGTGTAACACGTGCTAAGTTTTATTTGTGATTTAAGTAAACCTTTACTTTTAAAATGCTAAGGACTTTCCAGAAAACTTAATATATATTTTATTATTATATAGTATAATATATATAGTATAATATATATATTTTATTATTATATAGTATAATATATATAGTATAATATATATATATATTTTATTACTATATAGTATAATATATATATAGTATAATATCTATATATATATATAATTTTATTATATAACATATATATGATTTTTATTTTTTAAATTTAAAATAAAAAATTTTATAATTTCATGAACATATATTTCTTATAAAATTTCAAATAAAAAACTTTTTTTTTTTTAATTTTGTTATTAAAATAAAGATTGTAATTTTTATCTGTATATTTTTGTTAAATTTTATTATATACTTCTCAATAATGTCCCTTTTCTTATATTTTATTTCACAATAGAAATATTGAAGAACAATAAAAGTGAAACAACTGGTTTGTCTTGTCACCGCTTTCGGTAGCTCCGCCAAAAATTAGGAAGTATGTTAGCAGACTATAATCTGGACTGCTGTAGAAGAAGATAGTGCCTTAAAATTGAGTAAAAATGTTGCATAGAATTTGTAACCTCATATTTTTTTATTTATTTTTTTAGAAAAAACACCTATTTTCATATATTTCTATTTTTTTAGATTTTTTTACAATATTTTTACGTTTTACATAAGAGCTCTGCATGCCAGATAAAGATTTTGGTGGGCCAGATCTGGCCTTGTGGGCTGCAGTTTGAAGACACCAGGCCTAGAGGGTGTTGAATTGTGAAGCAAGGGTTGCATAATCCTAACTACTCCTTTCTTTAAGTCCAGGATAACTGTTTTTTTTTTTTAGTTCAGATGATGAAAGTTCAAGAGATGAAGAAGAAAAGAGGTCAAAAGGTCAAGAGGTTGATCTGTTGAGTTACTCACCTCCCCAGATGACGTCTTTAGGGATGATCCCCAATTTGGATCGGATTGGTCCGTTCATCAGAGCAGAGAGTTTATCTAGATTTAATGGACCAACATGAGATGCATACAGTTCTTCTGCAAAAAAAAAAAAGATATTTTTTATTTTCATTGATTTTTACTCTTATTCATTCCCCAAACAGATTAACTCATCTAACCCATCCACTTTTATTTTGATGTCTGGAATTCATCTTAACAATATGTCCAGCAAACCGGAACACATGACAAACGACACGTCCAACTTCCGATCAGTTGTTCCGGTGCAAACTTGATCAGTTCACAGTTTGACAAGGTCTGACATGTTTTGATAATCTTATCAAAACATATCTTCACATCTCTCGCTTATTTCGTCAGCTAAGTACATAGATAGATAGACAGACAGACTGATCGATCGATAGATAAACAACTAAACAGATAAATAGATAGATACATCAATAATTTGATAAACAAATAACAGATCATTTCTCTCATGCTTCAACAAAATGTCGTTGTACACTAATAACTATAGGGAATTGAGCAGAAATATATCTGCTCACCACAGTACATTTAAATTTCTACATGTGCAATGTAGTGGAGACATGTGTATGCAAATGCATGTAAAATGACGTTACTGGTTAAGAAAAATAAAGACTTTATAAAGAAGATCACATTAGAGATGTGGAGAACGTTCGTGATCATGTGGGATGTCACAACAATAACAAAAGAATGAGAAAATAAATGTTGTACAAAACAAAAAAAAGAGTTGAACTTCTTTTCTATCCTTTGTCTACCTTGTGACTGAAATTACATTACACATTTTTGTACAGTCAGGGAAGTATGAAACAAGGAGGGAATTTCAAAGTTGAGCAATTTGAGGGAAGAAACTATTAGAGTAAAAGGCTTTCTGGTATCTAGGGATCCTTATAGTGAAGGCAAGGGCTAGTCAGGGGTATTTACATCAAGGGTGGAGGAAACAAATGCTATGAGTTCATCAGAACATTAAAGTACTTGTACATGATCTATCCTGAGTTACACCGACATGTTGAAAATTGTGATTTTGCTGTGTAGGTTGGTTAGTGCAAGAAGAGTTCAAATTTGTCAAGTTTGTCAAGTTTGACGTATGTCAAACTTTGGAGCTGGGGTTGACGAGAGCACCAGAAATAGGCCAATCGGGTTCGTGTGAAAGAGAATATGAAAAGAAAGCAAAAAAGAAAGAAAGAGCATGAAAGAAAGAGAGGAAAATATCTTTTCCCTCATATGCAAGTTAGTCTGATTTCTGATTTTGGGCAGAACAGACGCGTCGATATTGGCTCTTTATAGCTAATCGATCAGTGACAGGAAGAATTGCATTCAAGAGAAGACCAAGATAACAAAAAAAAAATGTATGGTGAACTTTATTTACGTATATATATACACACACACACACACACACACACACACAGTAGACGTATTATGACACATGTAATGAGATATAAATGCAACAGACAAAATCCTCCTCCACTACACTACACACAGGAATGCAAGATTGTGGTGATAGGACAGGGGTTGGAGGTTGGTTGATAGTATGGGACCTATTAGATTGGATGTAGTTAACTGAAATGTGGAAAAAACAAATCATAGTGTCAGAACTTCCCCATAATTCAATCCATTGTACCATCTCCTCATAACTCAATTCACAACATTTAATTAATCTACCAAATGGTTCTTATATCGCACCCTGAACAAGTGCATTCTTTTATCTCAACAAGAGCATGCACACACCGTCCTCAGGCGCTTCCATGCATACCCGTCACACAAAAAGCTGTAAAATATGAACAAATTACCAATCATCTTGAAAATTCTAAATAAAACTTGGAAGAGGTATGACCCCCCCCCATTTCACCATCATTTAATTATTAAAAAAGTTTTCTTTTACTTACTAACGGATGAGGAAGCATTGATGAATGGGATGGAGTACGTCTTTTCCTGGGGATACCATTTCATTACGTTGTACCAATTGACGCCAGAAGTCAATTTCGCAACAATCGTCTCCGTCTTTCTCCACATTAAAGTTGCCTGCACAAAGTTGCCGTCTTTCACGAATTGTGTCACATTCGAAGCAGCTTTGTTCACTAGCGTATAACCCTCAGCATCGACGAGAGACTGAAGAAACAAAAGAATGTCTTTGTTAATTTTTACAAACCTAGAAACAAATGTTAAGTTATACGGAAAGATGCATTTTTTTTTTTTTACAAGGTAGTTACTACTTTGCAAGGCCTAAAGGCCACTTGAAGATAAAGTTTAATGAATGTAAGGTGGTAGTATAGTAATCATTAATGATGTAGATTGTGTAGAATTTGGATTTTTAAGAACTTGTTTGCATTGGACTTGAAGGCTACCATACCATACATATAGTGATATTTATTCAATGAAAATGGTCATGAATTGTATTTTTTAAACTTTCAACTCTTGCACAAGTGCTGTAGTTGTAATATTTAGATTTTCTTCAATTTTTGTCTCCAAAACATCAATATCAAGGGTATTTTTTATTGTGACACCATCACTAGATGGGTTACCTACCATGGCTTAAAAGAGGCCTTTAGGAAGGTAATTATTTTACCCCTAATAAAATATATTTAATGAAAACAGCACAAACGAACAACACCCTTCTTTTTAACAATAACAACTTAGAATATTTATTGGTAGCAGGAACTGGCAGGTTGGACTGCGAAAAAGGAAGGAGGAATAGAAAGTTCTTTTTGAGGTCGTCATCGGTCGGTCAGTACTGTGTTGTCCTCAGCTAATAGCAGTTGTCTCCAGAGGTCGTCGATGCTGGAGCAAGATGTCCAGTGGACAAGGGACGAGAGAAGAGGTGTTGCTTAGCTGTATGTCCGGTACTGACTGACGTTCCCTCAAGAATTTAGGAAGCAGATGAATCAATGTGCCCTTTTAGCTGATGGCCAAAGAACTCAGAGGTGGGGGGGGGATTGATTCACTAGAGAAAATAGTTCTCTGTAACTGCTACAGGTCCATCTACCCTTGAGAGAAGGATGGACCACGCCAGTTTCCCAACGTGGTATTTTTTACCTCGCAGTGCATGCAGCACCTTGCCTTTCAAAAATGGTCACCCATCTGGTACTGGCTAGGCTCAATGTTGCTTAACTTCGGTGACCTGGCGAGAACCGGTGTGTCAACGTGATTATGACGTATACCGTTAAGGTCATCTTCAAGAATAATGTTTCACATTTTGAATTTTGCAAACCATTCCCAAACAGTTGATTCTCCTAAAGCATTGTCACCATAAACTTCAGAAATCTGTTTAAAAGTTTTAGCAGCAGTTTATCCCCTTTTTGAAGAATAAAAAAAAATTTAATTACATTGACCAAAATGTGGTACAGAAAACACTCAAGATGAGAACAGTAGTCGGATTAATCCAAATAATAATTGAGTGTTTTTTTATAGAAATCGCTCCAAACAAGGCATGAAGCCACTTGATGTAAGGAGCTAACAAGAATCCATTCTTGACTATATTATTCAGCAAAGCAAGCTAACTAACTTGAACACGTTATTTGAGAAGAAAGAAAAACCCGAAAAAAAGAAAAAGAAACACGAGGAAAAAAGGTTTAGTTATCTCTCACTGCAAGAACTTGGACACTCGGGTCGGAAAGTGGGATTGAGAAGTTAGGGGCACTCCAATCTGCAAAAAGTGCCTGGGCAACCCTGTCGGCATTCCCCGGTGAGGGTGCTCCGGGTGATTAGCAATAAACTAATCCCTTCTCCAAGAAAGAAGGCAAAGCCTGGGAGGATGGACCTCTTAGAACTGCACAGAAGAAAACAATCTTGTAATTCGAACGGAGGTAAAATGTCAACAAAATCCAGAAATAAGAAATGTCCCGGCTGGAAAGTGTTATGAACCATTTATTATTCCAATGTTTTTTGTTTTTTTACAAAGGAGACACTATTTATTAAGGCCAAGAGACCATTCGAGGATAAAGGTTGATGAGTATACATTAGGACAATATTGTAGTAATCATTAGTAGTGGAAGTTTAGTAAATTGGATTACTTAAGGGAGCGGCTCATCAAGAACTTGTTTACGTTGGACTTGAAGACGACCATATTGTAGTCAGCTGGAAAACAGGGAAATGGAACAGAGTTCCACAGGCGTGCAGTTCTAAGAAAGCAGCTTTGTTCATGGACTATGTTTAGAGTTAGGCACAGATAAAGAGTGGGGGAAATTATTGATAGTGGTTTCAACTAGACGAGTGTTTTGTGGTTATGCAACATAGTGGGAGTTCTATATAAACGAGTGTATATGGCACTAGGACTAATATGTTACATAATGGGAGGATGTAACAATGTATATTTAATGTTCATGTGATCAAGTGTGTGTATGTATAAGCAAGTGTGTATGTTTCTTGCTGTGTCTTGTGGTTTCTAATTGTTTCTTGTGTGTGCGTGTGTGTATGTATATGTGTTTGTATGTGTATGTATGTGCGTGTGTATGTGTGTGTGTGTATGTGTGTGTTCGTGTGTATGTGTGTGGGTGTGACATACAATACAGTCCAACATATAACATTTAATACACTATCTAATTCTCTACATAAAAGCCAAGTACGTCCAAGGATGGAATACTGCTGCCATATCTGGGCAGGAGCTGCTAAAAATAGCCTATCCTGCCTTAACAGAGTACAAAATAGACTTCGTGGCTTAGTGGGGGATGCCCTTTTCTCTTCCCTGCAACCTCTCTCCCACAGAAGAGACGTTGCAAGCCTATCCTTGTTTTATCGTTATTTCCATGGTAGGTGCTCGTCTGAATTCCAATCTCTGGTCCCTCCTCGCCAATCTTTCACGAAAAACACCCGTCTAGCTGAATCCACTGTGAAAAATTTCCCCCACTCTTTATCTGTGCCTAAATCAAAACAGGGATTCCATGAACAAAGCTTCTTTCTTAGAACTGCACACCTGTGGAACTCTGTTCCGTCTGCCTGCTTCCCATCTGACTACAACTTGGATGTCTTCAAGTCCAATGTTAACAAATTCCTAATGAACCATCCCCTTAAGTAAACACTTCATCAAATCCCCACACTAACGTACTGTACTTGCAATAACCCTTATCCCTGAGTGGCTTCCGGGCCTTGATAATTGGTGACCACAGTGTAAAAAAAAAAAAAAAAAAAAAACACAAATGAGGACGGGACACAGTCTTTGCCAACAAAGAAATCATACCGTGTTCATCCCGATCTTGGTTTAAACAACCAGGAGTCTTCGGTCACATTTCAGATAGCATTTATTTCATCATGTTTCCTTGTTGCATGCTGGTCTTAGTCTACTCCCACCTGGCCAGACCAAAAAGACTCAACCATCCAACTATCTCTCTTCAACTTCTCCCCTTTGGACTTCTATCTTTGACTTTATCTCACTCTGTAACTAACTCGTATATATCTAAACTAACAGATCCTATTACATCATTAGCTTCCATCACCTGACACGTGACTTCCAAATACGTATCCGATACTTGCTGTTTGGTAACCTACATTTCCATCAAGGTCAAATTCCAGGATCTGTGTTTTGTAAGTTATATATTTTACTAAACATTCCTTTGTTTCAATAACATTCTCTAACCCTAACCCTAACATAGGAATAATAATGTTCGTTATTTAACATTTTACTTTTTTAATAATAATAGTCGATTTCCTAAATCGACTATCACCAAGACAACCCAGTATAATATAACAGTTTTGTGACAAGATTATTTTCATATCCAGTATTTTTATTCCAACTGATCCACCGGATCCATGTAAAAATAAAATATTCCACTTTTTAACAGAAGTAAAAGAGGTACCCGTTTACCAGATCGATGTCAAATTGAAATATTCCCCTTTTTAAGAGCCACTAATAGCCATGGCTAATAATACATTATCTGAAAGTACTTTGTTCAAACTCCACAACTTAACATTTACAAGAAACATGAGTTAGAACAGATACATCAAGGGCATTACGAAAGCTGCTGCAAAGAGGGCAGGCTCTCGCTACCATGCTAGAAAGCTACATATGCCTGAGAGTATCTTGTACCGTTTCACGCCCACCATTCACCCATATATAGTATTGTTATCACATTTGGGCTGGTGCATCTGCTACTAGTCTCTCACTGTTAGACAGGATTCAAAAGAGAGTCACCAACCTAATAGGTCCTGCACTGTCAGCTACGTTTCAACCTCTGTCTCGTTACAAGTACTTTTATGGTAGGTGCTCCGATGAACTACAAGTCCTTGCACCCTCTCTACGTACTGTGGCGTGTTTGAGGTAAAAATGTAATAAAAAAAAACAAAAGACCTAAGAGAAGTAAATCTGGAGTGCAAGGGGATAACTCTACAAATTATTTTTCCATTTTAATTATAAACGAGACCATACCAACACAGTTTTCTGCTTTGCACACATCTCCCTATACTGTCCAGGTTTAATCTGAATTATTTATTCACAACTAAAGAAATTTATTTCACTCAATAATTTAGCAGATACTACACTTTAATCACAACGATACAGTATTATGTTTATCTCCCTCCCATGGTAGGATGATGTGACACAAGGTTACGAAAGTGGGATTTAAAAAGTCAGCGTATTGTGGAAGAGAACTCTGGCTTGCAAAAAATGTCAGGATATCCTGGTCTGTATTCTCCGGTAGGGATGTTGCAGGCAACCCCTTCTCAAAGAGTGAGTGGGCAAAGCTAGAACTGCATAGGACTATACGAACCATCTCAAAAATTGTTGAGCCACTGGTGGCTTTTGGGGTCGAGAAAATTACTGAGTATATGATCTGCTAAAAATCTCTATCATTATCAAGAATGCTGGTGCCGAACTTACCATTAAATAGAGAAATGGACCCCAAGACAAAACAGATGATGAGGGATCAATCCAAGAGTCACCCATTCCAAGACCTTTGAACTGGCAATTTATTTCGCCTGCTTGGATTGCCTAAAAGTTGAGGAGATAAAAAAAAGAAAAAATGCTGTTTAATTTTTTGGCAAATTTAAATTCAGAAATTAAATTGTGTTTATTCATCATTCAAAACGCGTTATTGGTAACGAAATCTAAAAATCTGAATTTTTTTCTGTCACTGTCTCAAATTTTAACGTAATGACGTCATCACTAGCAAACTTTTCAAATTTAACCACTAAAGCTGGAATGCTACGTATATGTTTTGGTCTAAATTCTAGCTGATGGCATTCAAGTCATGTTTTTATTTTTAACTTTGAAATCATTATTATATATTAGGTGTAGTGCTAAATGTTTTGGTTTCGATTCTAGTTGAAGTCATTTTTTTTTAAAACATTTGAAATCAGTATTATATATTAGGTACAATATAATAATCAATAGAGTATTGGCTCTATAATAGTAAACTGGCGGGACCTGTGGAAATTCCACAGCGGATTCTTTCATATGCAATATATTGATGTTGGCATTCTGTGGACGTTCAGCATAAATGGAGATGCCTTGATATTATTGCAGCTCTTTTGTTAAAACTGCAAAAGTATTCATCTAATCTAGTAGGGATGCCCGGCATAGCCCGGCGTAGCTCGGTCGTAAAATATGCTTAAATATGATATTTTAATTTATGCAGATTTCGTATATATTATTGTAGAGTACATTTTCTTTTGATTCTTATATATTATAAAGTTATGATTGAAAAAATAAAAATATATATATATATATCCATATGACTTGGGTGCATTAGCTTGAATCAAAACTGAAAAACTTATGAAATATATATAACTTGAGTTCCTTCAGCCATAATCGAAACCGAAACCAAAACTTATGAAGAATTCATCATTGCTTAACTTCAGTGATCTGGTGAGAATCAGTGTGGCAACGTGATTGTGCCGAGTGTTTCAGAAAAAAGGGTATCAAATACTATAAAACTGTGGTATGATTCATCTAAGAATCCATTAATGAACATTCTTACCATGGTGAAAAATGGGATGATTCAGCAAAATCGAAACTTACACTCAATAAAGTCATGCTGAACACAGCGGCCATTTTTCCACCATAGGATTCGGCAAAAATATAGAATGGACGTTTCTGAAAGAGAAAAGAAATGTCTTGGTTTTACATCAACCATAAAAGATTTTTTTGTCATAATTTGTTTTTTGTTTTCCTCATTTTCTTAAAATGTGTTTATTACATTTTTTTTTTCGCTGAATTTTGTATAAAAACTGTCAGAGACAGACTTTTCAGGAAAATTGTGATTAAAATATCAATTTCTTGCAAACATTATTTATTTTCAAAAGTTGTATTTATTTATTTATTTATTTTTATAAAGTCATATTTTTTCCTCTTTATATTTGTTGTGGAATAAAAATCATATTTGAGAACTAAGTGGAATCAACCAGCCCTATGAATACCACTGGTTTAGGAGGGTGACATCCATACCATGTTTAACCACATGCTACGAGCACGTCCCTCTCATACCACTTTAGTGGCTCCTGTATTCTTTATGATAAATACATATTATATTTATACACTTTACACTACTTGTGGTTTCTTGCATTTGTGACCCCTAGCACAGGTCTACAACAATATTATTATCAATAATACTAACACTACTACTACTAATAATAATAATTTGGTAAAGATTCCTGAGCAACGCCAGATAAAGATTGCTTTACTCTAAAAATATGTTACATTTGTAGAAAGATTTTATTTATAAATAAATATAATAATAATAATAATCTATATATCTATATAAGTGAACGTGTATGTGTGTGTGTCTGTCTATCTGTGTGTATGTGTGTGTGTGTGTACATTTTCCTATGCAATAACTCTATCAATTTTAAGTCTACAGACTCGAAAATTGATATACAAACTACTGAGATTTGGGAAAATCTTTCTAATCTGTTTTCGGACAGAAATTTGGCTGTTAAGGGGTCAAAGTTCAACGATTTGACCTTTGAGAACTCTATCAAGCTCCTCCGACAATTTTGGATCTAACACTTGAAATTTTAGATATAGGTTCCTTGGACATGGATCTAACTTAATAACTTGATTTGAGCTCAAAACAATAAATGTTAAGGGGTCATAATAGGGGTTAAAGTTAAAAAAATTGACCGTCTATTTTTTTTTTGCTCAACATACACCTCCAAACACCCGGGCAATGCCGGGCTGAAATGCTAGTTAATATATATATGAAAAATTTTGAAGCCAAGCCTGGGTCTCTTTGGACTTGTGGGCCGGCGCCGAGTCCTGCTACCACACCCAGGGTTTGCGGCCATCTAATTGCACCAGATCACCACACTCTTCACACATCCAAGTACAGTTTGATGTTGACTTCGAAGCCAATTTTGAATATATTTTTTTTTTTTTTTACACAGTGATCACCACTTATCAAGGCCCGGAAGCCACTCAGGGATAAGGGTTATTGCAAGTACATTACGTTAGTGTGGAGATTTGATGAAGTGTTTACTTAAGGGGGGGGTTCATTAGGAATTTGTTAACATTGGACTTGAACACATCCAGGTTGTAGTCCGGTGGGAAGCAGGCAGAACAGAATTCCACAGGCGTGCAGTTCTAAGAAAGAAACTTTGTTCATGGAATCCACGTTTTGATGTAAAGTGGCATGATGTGGCCGTCATTTGAAACCACACTTTATCACCCTAGGCACATTCTTGTTATTCATGACAATCCAGCGATACATTTTGAGGATGCTGGCAATGGTCCTGTTGTAATAACTTGGATCGGTAGAGAGCATGAGTTGTACAGCAGCGTCTCTCCGATCTCGATCATTGAACATTGTGTCACTTTCAGACATGATAGAATGCTTCTATTGCGTTTTTGGGATTTATGCACGACTAGCCAACTAGTAGATGGTCTGCAACGAAAAAAGAAAAATGGTTTTCATCAAACGGAAATGGAATCATGTCGTCTTTTCTAGAGTGAAAATTTTAATGTTTTACTCTTGTATTATGGAGGCGCATTAGATTATAACACTAAAAAATTATTCCCCACATCATCTTACCTGCATATTTGGCCGCCTTTTCATCACACTTTTCAGCATAGTTAGCAAGTCAGTAGCAATTTCTTGAACGTCAGTCGTATAAGCATCATCGGACGTCACATAGCTGTATCCGGTCCCGACAGGGTTGTCAACAAATAGGAGACTGGCCTCAGAAAGCTGCAATATATTTTAAAAATGTTTTTTTTAAAGATATAGCTAACAGGTCATCCGGCGTTGCTCTGCCCAGTCATAAAATACACATAAACATCATATTAGATATATAGAAAAAGCATAATACTTGCATACCCATGTCTTAGTTTCTGTATGAATTAATCATACAGAAACTAAGATATGGGTATGCAAGTATTATGCTTTTTCTATACAGTTCATTTCTTGTAAGAAAAAAAAAATACTTCAGCTGTGATCGAAACCAAAACATAAAGACAGTGAGTCAAGTACGATAAGCATTAGACTAGCCTGCCATAATCTTTAACAAGTGTTTTCAAACCTACTTATTCTTAACATAAGTAATCTGTCATGTGAACAATTCACGCATGTGCATTTGTGAAACAGTTGACAAACGAATAAAAATCCGTATATTAATTTTTTAAATTTGGACCACTTATCATAAATTCAATTAAAAAGTTTTCCACATATCTGAATACCTTATATACCAAATTTCCAGTCTGTAGATCAAAAATTTATTGAGTATATAGGTTGGGAAGTGTCCTCACACACATATTCTCAATTTTATATATATGTATAGATAAGAAAACAAACTGTAAGAAGTTATGCTAAAAAATATTAGGTTGCTCATAAAATACAGAAAATATAACAAACCTAGTTTATTTGTACTTAACATGGCGTCCCCGGGGGAAGAGTTGAGCCGGCTAAATCCATTCTCACTAGTGTGTCCTTCATGAAGGCCAACCTGTTAAATGGTCTCCTCTTGTATTGAAATAAAGAGTTCTGTTCTTTATATTAAACTAGCGAGGTGTTTGGAGGTGTAAAAGAAAAAAAAAAGTGTTAGTTGGGAGGGAGGCTCAAACCCGTGACAAACCCAAAGGCGGTAAGCAAAGTAAAAGAAAACGTGAGATCTTACTGCTCTGCTACAAGGCCATAGTAAGTGAAAAGCGTTGAAATTTAGCGACGGCAATCAAAAAGTTGACTTGCTAGCAGGTGCAGGAATGAACGTTGGCTGAAGGCCGTTTCATTTATTTGTTTCCCCACGATGTTGGGGAAAACCAGCTCCCCACAAAAAGGGAGTGTCCAAATGAATAGCAATTGTCTGATATGAGGGGTTTCCCCGACATTCATCAAAGCTAATTGCTTTCTGAACGTTTCGGCTTGAAAGGCCGGGAAGCTGCCTTCGTTTTCGATTTAGTTTCGCTTTTATACAAAAAAGGCGAACAAACATGTGAAAGGAAGGAATAGCATGAATTTTTATAAAAGTCGATGTGAATAAATGGAGATCTGACGTCCGTTCGCAAATCGTAGATATTATAATCTAGGGAGTATATAAAAAGTTCTAAAACATAGCCCCCCCCCCCGGAGAACCCTAGCGAAAAAAGCCTTTGCTGGACATACAAAAACGCCCGCAGCTGTTTTGTCTTCTATATATCTAGATTCTTAGAGTAATCTCCCTTGCTTGTTGCAGTAGCTTCATTGATTGCCAAACAAAGACGGAGGTTTTTTGGGAACGACCGAGTGTCGCGACATAGCCTGACAATATGAAGCCAATGATTGAGGGTAACTCGCTGTTCCAATAATGTACTCCATAGACATGGAGGCCTAAGTTGGGTTCAAGGACAGTTTAGTTGAAACCAATCCAGGCACAACTGTTTGAGAACTTGCTCTTGAATTAGACATAATGATTTCCAACCACATGAGAGAGATTAAAAAGACAAAAAAATCTTGATAAATGGGTGCCTCACGAACTGAACGACAACCAAAAAAAATATACTTATGTGTCATCTTCCCCTATTTTATGCAACAAAAACGACCCATTTCTTGACTGGGTTGTGACTTGCGGTGAAAAGTGAGTTCTATCCAACAACGATGCTCAACTAAGTGGTTAGACACCAACGAGGTTCAACAACACTTCCTGAAACCAAAGTTGCACCAAAAGAAGGTCATGCTGACTGGTGATCTGCGACTGGTCACAAACGTTACAGTTTTTTGTATGCGAAACCATCATGGCAGAAAAGTACTCTTCATAGATAGATGAAATGCATCAGAAACTTCGACAACAACACCCAGCATCAACAGAAAAGACCCAATTCTCCATGACCACACATTGTTAAACTGAATTTGCAGAAGTTGAACGAATTGGGCTACAAAACTCTGCTTCATCCAACATACTCTCCAGACCTCTAACCTACAGACTACCACTTTTTCAAGCATCTCAAAAACCTAAGCTCTTCAGCAACTTCATTGTCACAAAAACACAAGATTTTTACATCACTTTTACCAGAACGCCAGATTTTTACGTTTGCAAAAGTGTGTTCATTCTGATGGTGCTTATTTCAATCAATAAATTTTTGTTTGAGCCGAGATATGTTTAACCGAATGTAACAGTTAAAAACCGCAAGAACTTTCTTGTCAATCCGATAAAAATAATAAAATAAAAACCTGATAAAAATAATAAAATAAAAACCTGATAAAAATAATAAAATAAAAACCCGATAAAAATAATAAAATAAAAACCTGATAAAAATAATAAAATAAAAACCTGATAAAAATAATAAAATAAAAACCTGATAAAACTAATAAAATAAAAACTTGATAAAAATAATAAAATAAAAACCTGATAAAACTAATAAAATAAAAACTTGATAAAAATAATAAAATAAAAACTTGATAAAAATAATAAAATAAAAACCTGATAAAACTAATAAAATAAAAACTTGATAAAAATAATAAAATAAAAACCTGATAAAACTAATAAAATAAAAACTTGATAAAAATAATAAAATAAAAACCTGATAAAAATAATAAAATAAAAACCTGATAAAAATAATAAAATAAAAACCTGATAAAAATAATAAAAACCTTATAAAAATAATAAAATAAAAACTTGATAAAAAAATAAAATAAAAACCTGATAAAAATAATAAAATAAAAACCTGATAAAAAAATAAAATAAAAACCTGATAAAAATAATAAAATAAAAACTTGATAAAAATAATAAAATAAAAACCTGATAAAAATAATAAAATAAAAACCTGATAAAAATAATAAAATAAAAACCTGATAAAAATAATAAAATAAAACCTGATAAAAATAATAAAATAAAACCTGATAAAACTAATAAAATAAAAACCTGGTAAAAAAATAAAATAAAAACCCGATAAAAATAATAAAATAAAAACGATAAAAATAATAAAATAAAAACCTGATAAAAATAATAAAATAAAAACCTGATAAAAATAATAAAACAAAAACCTGATAAAAATAATAAAATAAAAACTTGATAAAAATAATAAAATAAAAACCTGATAAAAATAATAAAATAAAAACTTGATAAAAATAATAAAATAAAAACCCGATAAAAATAATAAAATAAAAACTTGATAAAAATAATAAAATAAAAACCTGATAAAAATAAAAAAATAAAAACCCGATAAAAATAATAAAATAAAAACCTGATAAAAATAATAAAATAAAAACTTGATAAAAATAATAAAATAAAAACCCGATAAAAATAATAAAATAAAAACTTGATAAAAATAATAAAATAAAAACTTGATAAAAATAATAAAATAAAAACCTGATAAAAATAATTAAATAAAAACCCGATAAAAATAATAAAATAAAAACCCGATAAAAATAATAAAATAAAAACTTGATAAAAATAATAAAATAAAAACCTGATAAAAATAATAAAATAAAAACCTGATAAAAATAATAAAATAAAAACCTGATAAAATAATAAAATAAAAACCTGATAAAAATAATAAAACAAAAACCTGATAAAAATAATAAAATAAAAACTTGATAAAAATAATAAAATAAAAACCTGATAAAACTAATAAAATAAAAACTTGATAAAAATAATAAAATAAAAACTTGATAAAAATAATAACATAAAAACCTGATAAAACTAATAAAATAAAAACTTGATAAAAATAATAAAATAAAAACCTGATAAAAATAATAAAATAAAAACTTGATAAAAATAATAAAATAAAAACCTGATAAAAATAATAAAATAAAAACCTGATAAAAATAATAAAATAAAAACCTGATAAAAATAATAAAATAAAAACCTTATAAAAATAATAAAATAAAAACTTGATAAAAAAATAAAATAAAAACCTGATAAAAATAATAAAATAAAAACCTGATAAAAAATAAAATAAAAACCTGAAAAAATAATAAAATAAAAACTTGATAAAAATAATAAAATAAAAACCTGATAAAAATAATAAAATAAAAACCTGATAAAAATAATAAAATAAAAACCTGATAAAAATAATAAAATAAAACCTGATAAAAATAATAAAATAAAACCTGATAAAACTAATAAAATAAAAACCTGGTAAAAAAATAAAATAAAAACCCGATAAAAATAATAAAATAAAAACGATAAAAATAATAAAATAAAAACCTGATAAAAATAATAAAATAAAAACCTGATAAAAATAATAAAACAAAAACCTGATAAAAATAATAAAATAAAAACCTGATAAAAATAATAAAATAAAAACCTGATAAAAATAATAAAATAAAAACTTGATAAAAAAATAAAATAAAAACCTGATAAAAATAATAAAATAAAAACCTGATAAAAAAATAAAATAAAAACCTGATAAAAATAATAAAATAAAAACCTGATAAAAATAATAAAATAAAAACCCGATAAAAATAATAAAATAAAACCTGATAAAAATAATAAAATAAAACCTGATAAAACTAATAAAATAAAAACCTGGTAAAAAAATAAAATAAAAACCCGATAAAAATAATAAAATAAAAACGATAAAAATAATAAAATAAAAACCTGATAAAATAATAAAATAAAAACCTGATAAAAATAATAAAACAAAAACCTGATAAAAATAATAAAATAAAAACTTGATAAAAATAATAAAATAAAAACCCGATAATAAAATAAAAACTTGATTAAAATAATAAAATAAAAACCTGATAAAAATAATAAAATAAAAACCTGATAAAAATAATAAAATAAAAACCTGATAAAATAATAAAATAAAAACCTGATAAAAATAATAAAATAAAAACTTGATAAAAATAATAAAATAAAAACCTGATAAAAATAATAAAATAAAAACTTGATAAAAATAATAAAATAAAAACCCGATAAAAATAATAAAATAAAAACTTGATAAAACTAATAAAATAAAAACTTGATAAAAATAATAAAATAAAAACCTGATAAAAATAATAAAATAAAAACCTGATAAAAATAATAAAAT
Source organism: Euprymna scolopes (assembly GCF_053919585.1). Classification (NCBI taxonomy): domain Eukaryota; kingdom Metazoa; phylum Mollusca; class Cephalopoda; order Sepiida; family Sepiolidae; genus Euprymna; species Euprymna scolopes. The sequence continues at coordinate 68,606,820 of NC_136521.1, read as the reverse complement.
AAAAACCTGATAAAAATAATAAAATAAAAACCTGATAAAATAATAAAATAAAAACCTGATAAAAATAATAAAATCAAAACCTGATAAAAATAATAAAATAAAAACCTGATAAAAATAATAAAATAAAAACTTGATAAAACTAATAAAATAAAAACTTGATAAAAATAATAAAATAAAAACCTGATAATAATAATAAAATAAAAACCCGATAAAACTAATAAAATAAAAACCTGATAAAAATAATAAAATAAAAACCTGATAAAATAATAAAATAAAAACCTGATAAAAATAATAAAATAAAAACCTGATAAAAATAATAAAATAAAAACCTGATAAAAATAATAAAATAAAAACTTGATAAAAATAATAAAATAAAAACTTGATAAAAATAATAAAATAAAAACCTGATAAAAATAATAAAATAAAAACCTGATAAAAATAATAAAATAAAAACCTGATAAAAATAATAAAATAAAATCTTGATAAAAAAATAAAATAAAAACCTGATAAAAATAATAAAATAAAAACCTGATAAAAAAATAAAATAAAAACCTGATAAAAATAATAAAATAAAAACTTGATAAAACTAATAAAATAAAAACCTGATAAAAAAAATAAAATAAAAACCTGATAAAAATAATAAAATAAAAACCTGATAAAAATAATAAAATAAAACCTGATAAAAATAATAAAATAAAACCTGATAAAACTAATAAAATAAAAACCTGGTAAAAAAATAAAATAAAAACCCGATAAAAATAATAAAATAAAAACGATAAAAATAATAAAATAAAAACCTGATAAAAATAATAAAATAAAAACCTGATAAAAATAATAACACAAAAACCTGATAAAAATAATAAAATAAAAACTTGATAAAAATAATAAAATAAAAACCTGATAAAAATAATAAAATAAAAACCCGATAAAAATAATAAAATAAAAACCTGATAATAAAATAAAAACTTGATTAAAATAATAAAATAAAAACCTGATAAAAATAATAAAATAAAAACCTGATAAAAATAATAAAATAAAAACCTGATAAAATAATAAAATAAAAACCTGATAAAAATAATAAAATAAAACCTTGATAAAAATAATAAAATAAAAACCTGATAAAAATAATAAAATAAAAACCTGATAAAAATAATAAAATAAAAACCTGATAAAAATAATAAAATAAAAACCTGATAAAAATAATAAAATAAAAACCCGATAAAAATAATAAAATAAAAACTTGATAAAACTAATAAAATAAAAACTTGATAAAATAATAAAATAAAAACCTGATAAAAATAATAAAATAAAAACCTGATAAAAATAATAAAATAAAAACTTGATAAAAATAATAAAATAAAAACCTGATAAAACTAATAAAATAAAAACTTGATAAAAATAATAAAATAAAAACTTGATAAAACTAATAAAATAAAAACCTGATAAAAATAATAAAATAAAAACCTGATAAAAATAATAAAATAAATACCTGATAAAAATAATAAAATAAAAACCAGATAAAAATAATAAAATAAAAATTGATTTTTTTAAACAATAAACTCATTGATGTCTATTATTGTTGGTGAGAAAGGTAGAAATTTCAGATGCCATGTTGTTTGTGTTTCAGGGAGTGCCGTTTATCTTTGATGTTGTCAGAAAGGAAGAGATAAAGACTACTGCCACTATTATGATCAAATGTGGTCACTGTTGTAGACAAAAGGAAATTGTTAGGGTTACTGTTGTTGCTGAAAGGAATTACTTAATACAATACATCTAGAGGTCCCTGTTTCATTCCCAGGTATTTGGTATGATAAACACATTATTCAAAAAGTTTTAAGAATATATATATATAGATTACAACAGAAAAATGCGACCATGAAAAGTAATATGGTTAAGCTTAAACCTGGAAAAGTAAAGGACTAGTTGTTAAAACTGGAAAAGAAAAGGACAAGATATTCTAGTAAAAAATATAATGAATTTATAACTTTTATAAATATTGCAGCATTAAGAATTGATTATATAATATTATAAATTGAATTTAAAAAAAAAATTCTTAATGCTTCAATAATCCATGATTTTTCCAGGCTTCCAATAAATTCACTTGGTTTTTGTTTAATTTCAGTCTTATTTTTTGCCCCCACAAACACATATGTAATAACAATAATGTACGGCACTCGTCTGCTTTCAATAAAATCTCCCGAATTATCTCCCTTTCATGCTTTCATTCTCTCTGTTTCACTTGTTACTTCTCTTTTAACGACAGCAGTAAATTAGTAGCAACTGATGCAGCAATGATTTAGTAGCAACAGTAGTCGCTGAAGCGATGTAGTTGCTATGGAAACTAGTCATAAAAAGCGTTGCTCACCTCCTTACATAGTTTTACAATTTTGAATACCAGTAAATTCATCATAACTTTTGTTTTACTGAACAAAAATTGAAAATGTTTTTTCACAATATAGCTGAGAAGGTGATCTATAAACTGTAATAATTGTTTGAAATTTGGTTGAAAAATGAGTGAGCAGTGAAGCTTTAAAGCAGTTCTAAATGACTAAAACTAACCATATATTCACAAACACTACTGTGTTTGAATGTTATATATAACAGTTTCATGGTAGACAACTGATGATCCCTGAAATAACATAAGTGAATTCAGGAAAGCAAGTTGATGCATTGATTGCAGGTGATTAAATGACTTACTTAGTTTTCCAACGAATCATAAAAAATATGAAAATTAAATAATTTTTTTTTTATATACTTTTAAAGGTTAAAAATCTTCAAAAACTGACCTCCATAGAATGTAAATATGTCACAAAGTTTAACAAGGTTTTTTAAAAGGGATGAGGGCCCACAATAACACCTTAACTTTAATCTTAATTCACATTAACTTTTATTTATTTTTTTTGAGTTGAATCAGTCTCGAATAAATTCACCTCATAAATTCACGTTCTTATTAAAGTGAAAGCCCCCCCCCCCAAAAAAGTCGGAACTTCAAAAATTCTTGACACAAATTTTGCATAACTCTGTTTTTTTCCTTCTCCACTTGCACGTGGCACTCTTTCGAAAATAGATAAATAATAAAAAATAAGAACGCTACTTGTTATCGTGTCAAAAGAAGGAAAAAATCCTGCTCACGTGATTACATGTCTTTTTAAAAAAATTTACATAACCTTTTTATTTTTATTTATATATCTGTTTAAGCTTTTTTTTGTCAGTGTACTAGAAGGAATTCAGTTGATTACAACCCTTTCTGTGTTTCTTTGTTTATCGAGGATTGTTTTTTTTTGCGCAATACTACACTGGTCAATACTGTAAAACTGAAACGAAGCTGTTCTGCTTGAAAAGGGCACCATTTTCTTCTTATTCATATTTATATCGATTCTTTGCTTTAAAAAACTAAATTACGTGTTTACTTTTTTAATATCCCATTTTGCTGTTTCGAATTATTTTACTAAAGTAAGTAAAGCTTGCTTCATTATTTTTCAAAACTGTTTTTATTTCGTTATTTTTCGATATTTCGTCGATATTATTTAGTAAGAGTGTTTAGCAGAAAAGCCAACAAACGACTACCCAAAAAAAAATATACAAGAAATAACTATTACCATAGTCAATAAAAGTTCAGTTCATGTTTGTTTTTTGTTTTGAAATAGTTTTTAATGCTCTTTACTTGAAATAATTTCAGCGAACCGAAATTAAAACGAAATTTGAGGCGATAACTACTTAAATGGATTTTTATATAAACTACACATGCCATAATCGAATATTCGTCAAGCACAAAATAACGGAAAACATTAAAATATGTTTATAAATATTCCTTACGTTGACGGAACTCTCTTACATTGTTAACACAGAATGCTCAGGTGCTCCTCCTTCAAATTGAAAACGGGGCTCTCCATTTCAAAGTTGCTGCCATTTTGATTTTTTTTAAAACCGGTTCGTGAATTAAAAAAAAAAATTTTTTCTACAAACTACTTAAAAATACAAACCAATGAACTTTTCTACCATAAAAGTAACTTTTATTGACTATGGTAACATTTATTTCTTGTATATTTATATTATTATATATATAACATTTTCTCTTTGTAAGGAAACATCATTTTGTTGGTCACTCTTGGCTACGAATGGAAATAAAGTTGATATCAAAAAATATACTTTTGCGAAAATTATCCTTACTTTCATCATATTTTGCTTAGGGAAAAATTTTTGAGTATCAAAACCTATCTCTTTACAACCCCCTCCTTTTCATAACCTATCATACTTTCATCAATCACAGTCCATTTTATGTAGGCTGTTTTTGAACCCAGTCAACGACGGGTACTTCTGCTAGTATATATATATATATATATATATATATATATATATATATATATATATATATATATATTTACAATGTAAACAACCAAAAAAAAAAAATGGCTGCCTACAGTTTATTAAACAGTTTTATATCTCGCCCACTTTGCTCCATTTTGTAATGAATAGTTCTCGCCTCAATGAAGCACCTGGCTTCAACAAACTTCTGGGACTGATTTTTACTCCTGATCTGAAATGGAAGACCTACACAAGATCTGTTGGCAAAAAAAATCACTGGAAAAATTGTTCACTTTCGACACAATCCTTTACATATTGTTGTTGTTTCATTCAATGCCAGTAGGTGCAGGTGAAGCGTGAACAAATTCCACAGAATCTTTCACGTTTTTTTTTCTAATTACTGGAAATACTTGATGCTTCACCAAGGCTATCAATGGTATTTCTTATCGTGACACCATCACTAGATGGGTTGCCTACCACAGCTTAAGAGAGACCCATCTACCCTCGAGAGAAGGATGGACGGGACCAGTTTCCCAACCTGGTATTTTAAACTCGCGGTTACATCTAAAAGAGTCAAATACCTGCTAAGATGGAGTCCTGTTGCAACATCTGGGGCGGAGCTCCTAAGAGTACCCTTTTCTGCCTTGACAGAGTACAAAGCCGTCTGTGAAATTTAGTGGGCAAGGAGCTTTTCGTCTCTGTATGCTCTCTTTCTCACAGAAAAGACATTGCAGATCTATTTCTCCTCTATTGATATTACACTAAGCTCCAATCTGTGGTTACTTCCCGTAAAGCGTTTGCAAATAAGACTCATTTAGCTGAAACAACTGCCATAACATGGTTGTTACACGCAAACTGTGTCATTACGTTTGAATTGTTCGGACCCACACGTTGTCTTATACCGTCGCAGATGAACAAACAAAATAAAATAAATAAATGAAAATCAGACTCCGCATTTTTTATGAAGAAGCAAGAACTGTGTCTCGCCCTGCCATCTTTAAAATTCACCATTGATTACCTCCCCCTTAACAACCTCTCTAGAAATAGAGATCAAAATAAACCTGGTAATAACGGCAATTTGCTATTAATCGCTAAAAATCATAAAATAAAATGGCATTTTCCTTTCGTTACACATGTAATGTGGCTGTTACTTTTTAATAGTGTTGTTACATTTTAATTGTGTTGTTACATTTTAATTGTGTTGTTACATTTTAATTGTGTTGTTACATTTCACTCACTCAGACCCACACGTTGTTTGGTACCATCGCAAAGCAACAAACAAAAAAAAAAGGAAAGAAATATAAATCTGACTCAGCATTTTTTAAAATGAAAATGAAAAGCATTTATTCGTGGTTCTTCCAACAATAACGCATTTCATTATCTTTCAAAAGTGTTTTCGCACACGCATGTGTTTTATAACGCTATGCCGTATAACATGTACTTTTTAAAAGTCTCTCTCCCCACCACCTGACGCCGGCCATAGAAAATACTTTCTCACCCTCAACTTCACACATTCATCTTTCTTCATGCACTGTCCATTTTTCTCCTTTTTTTCCCTTCTTCCCATGATGTAAGCATGTGCACACATGCTTAATTTGCATATGTGCTAAGATGGCTGCTGCTAATATTTTTGCTAGTCAGCTATCCTACAGCTGCTGCTGAATTTCTCACATGCACATCATTCGCACTATGTTACACTTACAACAATTTTCCTCAATCTCTATCTGTGCCCAAAATTAAACGAAAATTCCATAATCAAAACTCTCCTAGAACTGTCCATCTTTGGAACGCAATACCACGTGTCTGTTTCCAGACTAACTATAACATCACCATTTTCAAGTCTAATATGAATAAATTCCTATTGAGTCCCCCATTTAGATAATCTAGCCCATCCAAGTTCTACCATGACTGATCTTGTCTCACGATCCACCTAACACTTTACCCTTATCCTTGAATGACCTTCGGGCCTTGATAATTGTATCACCATCTACCTAAAATATAACACTTATCCTTGAGTAACCTTCTGGCGTTGATAAGTGGTGAGCCCTAATAAAAAAAAATATATATATATATCATCGTCTCCAGACTCTTCTCATGCAACTTACCCATGTAAAGTTTCGGGGTTTTAGATTAATATCCAAAGGTCCAATTTCCATAAAATTTCCAAAACCGGTAGATGATCCGCCAGGGCCACCCTTAAAGAAAAGAAAAAGATTAAAAATTTTAACGATTGTCACGATAAAAAAGATGATGATGATGATGATGCTTAAGAGAAGTCATGAGATTGAATACTTCTGTTTGACAATGTTATCATCATCATCATCATCATGCAGTCCTTCATAGCCATAGATGACTAGTCTATTTAGCTGCTCATCAGAGACAATCAAATACCAGTAGTGACACATCTGACACAATAACTCTCATCTATTCTTTTAATGTGACCATACCATCCAAGTTTGCTGTTCTAAACATATCTCCCTATACTGTCAATCTTACTCTGTAGACATCCTGTCTCCAAGTCTTCCATTGTATCCTTCTCATCAATTCAATAGAAAGACATCGGGTACTAACAGGATGGACCACATGAAGGTTGCAAACATCCTAAGTGAAAGCGATTTTTGTGGAACAAACATGGGACACCCAGGTTGTCAGTTCATGTCGTTAACCATTGAACCACCGTCAACTCCCAACACATTAAAAGAACGGAGGAGAGTGTCTGGGTTAATAGATGTAGAACAGTTGAGGTAGCAAGGTCAGTTTGGCAGAAGGGTGATAAAAAAAAAATGGAAGAAATAATAAAGATCAAGAGAAAGATAAATTAGAACATTTGAAGTGAATTTAAAAATCTACAATAAACCGATGATGATGATGATGACGATGATGATGACAACAATGATGATGATGAAGATGATGACGACGATGATGATGACGATGATGACGACGATGATGATGACGATTATGATGATGACGATTATGATGATGACAACAATGATGACGATGACAATGATGATGATGATGATGACAACAATGATGATGATGATGACAACAATGATGATGATGACAACAATGATGATGATGATGATGATGTTGACGACGATGATGATGATGATGACGATGATGACGACGATGATGATGATGACAATTATGATGATGATGAAGACGATGATGATGACAACAATGATTTGATGATGATGACGATAACAGCAATGATGATGATGAGGACGATGACAACAATGATGATGATGACGATGACAACAATGATGATCATGATGATGTTGACGATGATGATGATGACGATGATGATGATGATGACGATGATGACGACGATGATGATGATGACAATTATGATGATGATGACAACAATGATGATGATGATGATGATGATGATGTTTACATGAATGTGCAAATTTTCACGTATTAAAGATATCAATATTATGAAAATCATTCATTTACCCCCCCCCCCTCCAATGATTATTGTCATGGCAACATTGGCTGAGCTCCAATCTATTGTCCCTGCCTCACCAAACTTTCACAAGAAACACCTGTCTAGCAGAAACCACTATCAATAATTTCCCGCACTCTTTATCTGTGCCTAAACCTAAACGTAGATTCCATGAACAAAGCTTATTTCTTAGAACTGAACGCCTGTGGAATTGTCTTCCGTTTTCCTGCTTTCCAGCTGACTACAATATGGCTGTCTTCAAGATTAACGTAAACAAGTTTTGGATGAGCCGTTCCATATGAGTTAACAAATTTACCGAATCTCCATTACTAATGATTACTATATTGTCCAATTTCTACTGTATACTCTTTAACCCTTATCCTCGAGTGGCATCTTAGCCTTGATAAGTGATGATGCCTATGTAAAAAAAAAAAAAAAAACCATCAAAGAAAAAAGTAAACAATCGCTCCAGCTCAACAGGTGCAAATTTCACATGCTGATAAAGTTGTAACATTTTACATATCTCCCCAATTTATGGAGGATTAAACTGCTCACCCACCCCACCTGTAAAAAGATAAAAACAAATGAAACAAGCAAAAAAAAAAATTATTAAAAAAAAATCTGTTTTAATGTTGATATAGTTTGTTTAAAGCATTGTTTAGCAACATAATAAGTATATTTTATTCATTTTTAAAAATTTTATAAATTGCCAAATAAAAAAATGAAAAACTATCCAATATTTTTTCATTTTTTTATTTGGCAAAATATCTAATATTTTTTCATTTTTTTTTTTATTTGGCAATTTATAACTACAATAAATTGCGATTTCATTTAATGCCATCACTTGCAAATTCTAGCATTGCTACAAATATAATTTGCTGATTTCTTTATGTCCTCTGATGAGAAGAATAATAATAAAAATAGCATTCTTTGAAACTCCGCGGAATAAGGACTTTGTAAATTGTTTTTTGGAGTATTCAGTCGAACAATAAATTTTGATTGTAAAGTTCAACTTACAGTTTTAATTTTCTTTCTCTTTCTTAATATATATATAGAAACAGAAACAACATGACTGACGAGAGCCTAACATCATTTACGTTTTACTATTAACTGGTCCCCTTTATGTTGGGCTTGAAACCGACGGTACCAATGTTTTTCTGAACTTCTGTACAATTAAATAAATAAATATTAAGCTCTTATATCCAAAAGGTTTTTCTTTGTAATCGAGCATTTTGTTGAAATTCTTTCCCCAAAAAACAGTAAACAAATATATATATATATATATATATATAAAAATATATTTCTGTAGAAATATATTTTTCTTATTATATATCAATCCTTATATAAGAAGCTCAATGTGAATACAGAGCAATACATAGAATAAATGGGGGAAGACGTGGCTGGTTACCTTTAATGCATCCAAAACCAAACTCCTATCCTTACATCATCAACGTTCTGATCCCCATCTGGCATCAATTAAGATGGATGGCTCTCATCTGGGTGAGGCCCCGTGTTTTGACAAGCTTCTGGGTTTGACCTTTACTCCTGATCTGAAATGGAACACGTACATCAAGTCTGTTGCCAAGGTCGCTGGAAAGATGGTGGGATCCTTCTACCGCTCCAGAAAATATCTCACTACTGATGCAATTCTCTATCTATATAAAAGCCAAGTACGTCCAAGGATGGAATACTGTTGCCATATCTGGGCAGGAGCTGCTAAAAACAGCCTATCCTGCCTTGACAGAGTACAAAACAGACTTTGTGGCTTAGTGGGGGATGCCCTTTTCTCTACCCTGCAATCTCTCTCCCACAGAAGAGACGTTGCGAGCCTATCCTTGTTTTATCATTATTTCCATGGCAGGTGCTCGTCTGAACTCCAATCTCTGGTCCCCCCTCGCCAATCTTTCATCAAAAACACCCGTCTAGCTGAATCCACTGTGAAAAATTTCCCCCACTTTTTATCTGTGCCTAAATCAAAACGTGGATTCCATGAACAAAGCTTCTTTCTTAGAACTGCACGCCTGTGGAACTCTGTTCCATCTGCCTGCTTCCCACCAGACTACAGCTTGGATGTCTTCAAGTCCAACGTTAACAAATTCCTAATGAACCGCTCCCTTAAGTAAACACTTCATCAAATCTCCACACTAACGTAATGTACTTGCAATAACCCTTATCCCTGAGTGGCTTCCAGGCCTTGATAAGTGGTGATCACTGTGTAAAAAAAAAAAAAAAAAAAAAAAAATGACAAAAACTTTATATTCCAAAGTACATGATGTTGACAATTTTTATATTTTATTCCTTCACACCAATTGATCCTTGACAGTGTGTTTCGTAGCACAAAATCACTCACTTAATTATTATATCAATCAGTGAATTTATTATTCCCTTAACTCATCAGAAGAAATAGCAACAATCAATCCATCAAAAAAAAAAAAATTAAAATATATAAAGGTAACTGCAGCTTCTCTTCCAAATTTCGGATTCTCACCATGTCAAATCACATTTTAATTCCTTTTCGTGGATTTATTGTAGCTATTTCTTCTGATGAGTTAAGGGCATGATAGATTCACTGATTGATATAATAATTAAGTGATTGATTTTGCGCTACGAAACAGATACTGTCAAGAAATGTACAAATTAATTGATGTAAAGGAATAAACTATAAAAATTGTCAACATCATGTATTTTGGAATATAAAGTTTTTGTCATTTATTCTTTTTATATATATATATATATATATATATATATATATATATAAAATAAAAATAAAAATTACAATTAAATTTACCAAAATGATCCAAGATGGTAAAATTAAAGTATATTATAAATATTAAAGAATTAATATTTATAAAGTTATCTCAGCCAAATATAAAAGCTCGATGAAACCAAATAGGAGATAGAGCTTATAATACGAGCAAACAGTTAATAAAACATGTTAAAAACCACTTTGAAATGAGTTGAAAACATATTTAATCTGAAAAGGAAACACTAGATAAGTGGATAGTCCTTAATCCACAGAGTTTCGAAGAAATACTTTCCTTCTCATCAGAGGGTAGGAATTAGCAAAATGCAGGATCGGATTTTGCATGCAAAAGTATTTGATGAAACAACAAGTAAGTCAACGATCTTACTTGATAACAAAAAAGTGAAGCAGAGGGAATATGGTGAAGAAAAAGGTGATTACACGTGAATGGATTTCTGCCTTTGGATTATTTTGGACCATCTTCCAATTACAGGATTTCCTTGGATTTTACTTGTGGAAATGGAAATTCAATTAACTTTCTTGAAGTTATATATTTGGATTTTACCATCACTGGATTATTTATCTTCCACCAGACTATCCATTCATGTGTAATCACCTTTTTCTTCACCATATTCCCCCTGCTTAACTTTTTTTTTTTTCAAGTAAGATCTTTGACTTACTTCTTTCATCAAATACTTCTGCATGCAAAATTCGATCCCGCATTTTGCTAATTCCTACCCTCTGATGAGAAGGAAAGTATTTCTTCGAAATTCCGCGGATTAAGGACTATCCACTTATGTTTTTAACTCATTTCAAAGTGGTTTTTAACATGTTTTATTAACTGTTTGCTTGTATATATATATATATATATATATATATATATATATATATATATATATATATATATATAGACACACACCTGTCATCCCTTTTGCAGCCAAAGAAAGTGAATGTGCTCACCTGCAACCACATGATAAAGGGTTTGTTATCAACATCTTTGTGTTCGTAGACCCAATAGAACATATGTGCATTTGGACGCACGTTCACATAATCCCACCATTCGTGACCCTTAGAATGTGTGTGTTCTTTCTCTAAAACTGAAAAGAACAAAACAAAAAAAGGAATTAAAATTTATTTCAGTAAAAAAAAACAAAAAAACAAAAGAAAAACATAAAACTAATTTTGAATAAAAAATCTGACAAAATCAAAACAGTGTAGGGGAGAGAGACACACATTTTTTAAATTCTGTTTATTCTTTTTTAATCGCTCAAGACAAGGTATGAAGCCTCTTGATGTAAAGAGCTAACAAGTCGAATGATGATTATTATAAAGACAGAAAATGCCTAAAGAGAACAGTCAGCAGGAAGAAAGTTTTTTTTAACAATAGAGGGCGGCAGTACTAGGGGTCTATCTTCAAAAACCATTTGCACCTAGCTTAATCTCTTGGTATAGATAGTTGAGACTGATGATTTCTAGCCATTTTTTAGGCATTTTTGGGTTTATAGGATGAAAAGAAGGGCCAAAATGAGCCGAAATTTGCTCAAAATTACCCGAAATCTTAAAAAATCAGCTATTTGGCTACTATGTTACTCCAAAAACGTCCGAAATGACTATGAATAGACTTAGTTGGCTAAAACTTACATTACCCCATAATTTCTAGCCATTTTTGAGGCATTTTTGGGTTCCTAGGATAAAAAGAAGGTCCAAAATGAGCCGAAATTTAATTTAATAACAATAAACTGACTTATGGTTATTGTTGATGGTTTTTGTTGATGGTTATTGTTGGTCTTGGAAAGAATCTACTGAAATAGAAAACTCTATTAAAATAAGGTATCAAAATTTTCTAAATTTGAGTTCTGCACGAGGCATAAAAAAAATGACTAAGTTCATCATTTGCCCCCTCCTCCCATTTAGCCCCAAAGTCCCCAGGGGACGTCAAATCCTGGTTAAAAATGAACAAATGGTGCAGTTTTAGGCCTTAACATATGTAAATTTGAGTTCTGCACCATGCAAAAAAAGAAACGACTAAGACCATCATTCCCCCCACCCCACGCATTTAGGCCCCAAATCCCTCAAAGGCCTTAACATATTTAAATTTGAATTCAGTATCATGCAAAACTGCTAAATAGCCACACACAGAAAATTTTGGACAAATATGGTAAAATAGTCTCAAAAATGGAGTGCTTTTATTAGCCATAAATGAACCCCTGGGGCACAGCCAAGATTTATCGCGAAGTATAGACAAACAAAATTATATAGAAATCAGTTAGTTACAACTTTTCAGAAAGTTTTATAAAAATCCAAGCAATGACCTTTATTTTAATAAGCACAAAAGTGTCAATTTTAGCTGTTTTTATCCAAAAGGCACCCCTTGGGGGGGGGGGGACCGGAGTTTTCCCGGAAAATCCGTTCTATTACTTTTTTACTCATATCATGTTTAATGTTTGTGCAAAATTTTGAAAAATTCCAAGGCGTAGTTATTGAGAAAAATATGGACAGACGAATGGACAAACGGACAAGGGTGAATTTATAGGTTCACCCTCCTTCTGTCAGGGGACCAACAGAGACTTTATTTTATTTGGATTCTTCGTTGCTCACAGATGAGAACGTAATATCGGAATTAGAGTATTTATTATTAGGTTATCCCAAAAGTTTGTAAACACTTGTAAAAAATTAAATTTTTATAAAATTTTTAATTGTTTTTTTGCATCTCTGAAGATTCCCGAAAGGATGAAACACTAGTGTCTGTAGGTATTTAATTATTATAGTAAAAAATAATTATGACAGCCCCTTTAAGAAATTCGTTTCTTATCGTTGAGCACTTTCAGTTGAATTAAGTCGGTCAATTTAGCTCTTATGCATAGATCATCGTATAACGATTAGATCACTGTCTGTCTGGCGTAAATGAACACTTAAAAATTAAGATGTTTAAAATTCAGCATTATTTCACATGGTTAATGGTAGCCGAATGGATTAGGTCTCCGCTAATCGAGCCAGAGATGGCTTGTGTTGCGGGATTCAAATTGTTTGAATGGTATTAATTGTGACACCCTGTGCTGAAGATTCCCGAAATGATGAAACACTAGTGTCTGTAGGTATTTAATTATTATGGTAAAAACTAATTATATATATATATATATATATATTTTTTATTACATTTTCACCCCAAACAAGGCACATTGCCACTTTGGTGTAGGAGGCTATTATCAGGGGTAACAGCTACTGGGGTACTATGTAGGGAGTTGGGCAGCAAGATGTCGGTTCACATTACACTTGAACTTATGCATGTCAGTACAGTTGGGGAAGCAGGGACCTGGAATGGAATTTCAAAGTCTAGCGGTTCTGGGGAAGAAACTACTGGAGTAGAAAGCTCTTTTACATCTAGGGATCTCTACTGTGTGGAGGTGGGATTTAGCTGCCTATCGGGTTTGTTGAGGGTGTCTACGTCGCGGGGGCAGAAGTGTCTGCAGTTCGCCAGAGCATTCACCATTAAAATACTTGTAGAACAGGCAGAGGAATGCAACATTTCGTTGATGGAACAGAGGCTGAAGCTTAGATGACAGTTCAGGACCTATCAGATTGGCGACTCTCTTTTGGACCTTGTCTAAGGGCCAGAGACTAGTAGCAGATGCACCAGCTCAAATATGACAACAATACTCCATACATGGGCGAATGGTGGCCTTATAGAGGTAGTGAACTTCATCTTTCTATTCCAGATGATGATTGATGAAATTGATCAGCAAGTTTTGATTCGTTACTGCTGGAAGCGAGGTCTTTCAACCAGAAAATCCGCAGAAGATATGTGTGTTGCTGAAAGTGAAGGAACAATTGCATATGCGATAATCTCAAAGAGGTACAAGCGTTTCGATTCTGGCAACATGAGTCTTGAAAAAAGGCTCGTTCGGGACGGCTGTTAAGGTTCGATGATGGAGACTTGTGTGTCAAGAATTCTTTGATTTTAAGCCAACTGAATGGTACTTTGACCAGATTGGAAAGCTTTTGACGCACGTGTGCACACGTGGCAGCTACCAGTAAAAACATAATGAATTACATTGCATAATAAAGGTCTTAATATCCGGAAAACTACTTGTCTACACAAAATTATAATGTGATATTCGTTTTCAGCATACTCGAAAACCTATCCAGGTCGTAATTTTAAACGTGAGTGTTAAAGTGGAAAGAAAGTAAAAATTTACCAAAAATTAGTTTTCTACTTTATCATTTTTCGTAATTTTTGAATATGTAAATAATTTCGACGTGGCAATTAAGTAAATAATATTGTTTTTGGTTAAAATTTGATTTTTCGATTTTCGTTATTATTCTGAGGAAGTACCTATTTTCTAGTAGTAAGTTGCAAGGGACACACTAACGTAAGATAACTCTTTGAAATAGCAGACGATTAACTGACGTCATAATCGGCCATCATTTTGGAGTGAAAATTTTTCACTCAAAATGGAAAACTACAGATGATTTACGAAAAAAAAAAAAAAATTTTTTTAATGCCATATAAGTAAATAATTACGTGTTTATTATTTACCGTACATTTTGGCGTAAAAAACGACCGTTAAAGTTTAAAAAATAATTTTTTAAAAACCAATATTTCATAAAATACCCGGCGTTGCAAAGGCTTAGTTTTGTGATTTAGCAGTCGTCTTATACAACTGATATATGATAAAGTTATTAAAATTTGCTCCAATTTTGTACCTCGTCTTATCTGACGGTCGCCTTATACGCCACAATATACGGGATTTATTTATTTCGTTTCTGTTTCATGAAACTGGGTTTAATTTTGTGTGGTCGACGGTCAGTTGCTGGCGTGATGCATGCGTTACTGAATTCGGCGGACCTAAAGAATCTTGCCCCCTCTCTCTTTTTTTTTTTCTTTTTGTCTTTTATTTTCTATTTTTTCTTTTTTCAACGAATTATTATCTTTTCTCTATGGTAGTTAAGGAAGACTATTATAGAGAAAGGCATTACTTTGCGTATTCATAATTTTTAGGGCCCGTGCAAAACCGGGCGGAACTGCTAGTAATTTAATATTTCTATTTCTGCTGGAAACATGGCGGGATCTTTCTATCGATCCAGTAGATATCTCACTGCTGATGCTATTCTCTATCTATATAAGAGCCAGGTACGTCATGGAATGGAATACTGTTGCCACATCTGGGCAGGAGCTGCTAGAAAGGACTTGTCCTGCCTTGATAGAGTTCAAAATAGACTTTGTAGCCTCGTAGGAGATGTCCTTTTCTCTTCCTTGCAACCTCTATCTCACAGAAGAGATGTTGCGAGTTTGTCTCTGATGTATCGTTATTTTCATGGAAAGTGTTCGACTGAGCTTCAATCTATGGTCCCCCCTCGCCAAACTTTCACAAGAAACACTTATCTAGCTGTAAACACTATCAATAATTCCCCCCACTCTTTATCTGTGCCTAAACCTAAACATAGATTCCATGAACAAAGCCTCTTTCTTAGAACTGCACGCCTGTGGAATTGTCTTCCGTTTTCCTGCTTTCCGGCTGACTACAATATGGTTGTCTTCAAGTCTAACGTAAATAAGTTCTTGATGAGCCGTTCAATATAAGTTATCAAATTTACCAAATTTTCATTACTAATGATTACTATATTGTCCAATTTCTACTGTACACTCTTTAACCCTTATCCTTGAGTGGCCTCTTGGCCTTGATAATGTGGTGATGCCTATGTAAAAAAAAAAAATATATATACTTTTTATCATTATAAAAAAGGTATTCATTCTTTAAAATTATTTAAAAAATTGTTTTCATGGTAACGTAAATGTGACTAAAGTAATTTCGTTTCTTTTATGCGATAAAGGGTTCAAGATTATTTTTCCACCTAAACTCCAGTCTTGCCTTTTAGTATTTTGACTTTTTGAACTTCGCTTTTTAAAACAATCTCTAAAAAAAAAGGCTAAACGTCTAAACTGCTTTTGAAAAAAAGGCTAAATTCGTAAAATTTGGCCTAAAAAATGTTAAATGGTTCTAAAATGGATGATCGATTTAAAGTTGCGTCAGAAACTGAGCATCCCTTATTTAAATATTGACTTCAATTTTTTTTTTTTTTTTTTTTATATAATCTGGTAGTTCACTCGATAATAATCCCCTAAAAATTAAAAAAAAAAAATAGACAGGGTGGAGGGAGCTGGAGCATTGGAGCAAGATTCATCAGGTCCACCCCGAATTTTAACGAAGCAATGTCAGCAGCCATGGGGGTTGATCTATATAAGGATTTTTTTTTTTTAAATTCTTTCTAATTCGAAGGTTTTTTTATATTTATTTATTTATTTTGGTTATTCTGACGCTCCGCACTTCTTCATTTACATTGGAAGTGACGTCACACAAATCTTATAATACTTACAATTGTGAAAAATTTGTTTTATTTTTCTTTCATTTTGAGCTCCTTTTTTCTCCCGTTTGTTTCTTGGCCTTCGGGACAAGATCAAAGTGTAGTATCTGTTCTTCAGTGCTGCACTTCTATTTCTTGTTCTCTTTCGGTGGAGGAGAAATCCTTCACGACTGAGACAATTTTTATTTTTTCTACCTTTTCTCCACGTTAAAAAACGACCCTGGTGTCTAACTCTGTCCCGTGGGGAGGCATAGTAAATAGGTACAATTAATAAACGAGTTTACAAGTAAAAAATAATTTGTTTTAGCGAATTTAATTTCTTTTTCTCTCCCATTTCTTGAGCGGAGAAACTAACATTTCTTTTCATTTTGAGAATTTGTTTTAGTTTTTAATTAACACAGCGGAGAATTTAACTTTTTTTTTTTTTTCTCCCATTTCTTATTTTGAGCGGAGAATTTATTTTTTCATTTTGTTGAGCTCTTTTTTCCGATCCGGCGTTACCTTTTATAGGTACTCCTGCACTTTACGACCCAAACTATTTTTTAACGCTATTATTTAGAAACCTATTATTTAACATGGGGAAGAGAGGGTGTATTGTAACTATTCTGTACTTTCACCAAACAATTCAAGTAAAAAAAAGGTAAATATAAAGAATTACTCCACCCTCAAATTCCTTTAAAATTACCACTTTTAAAGGTTTCGTCGGGGTCACTGAAAATGAAAATAATGTTAAAAATTACGGCAAACGAGTAGTTTCCAAGATTGAATTTACTTGTAAACTCGTTTATTAATTGTAGAAAAAAGGAGTTCAAAATGAAAGAAAATTAAAACAAATTATTTTTTACTTGTAAACTCGTTTATTAATTGTAGAAAACAAAACAAACGGGAGAAAAAAGGAGCTCAAAATGAAAGAAAATTAAAACAAATTATTTTTACAATTGTAGCCATCCGTATTATAAGATTTGTGTGACGTCACTTCCAATGTAAATAAAGAAGTGCGGAGCGTCAGGATAACCTTTATTTTTGATTAGTGAAATTTACTTACGGAGTGTCGATGTGAACGAGAAAGATGTCGCCGAGAGAAGAATCAAAATCGCAAGAGGAATCGTCATGTTTTTTGTTTGCTATCTAAAATGTTGCAGACGAGATGTTAGAAGTGATATTTCCTAAATAAATAAAATCAAAACGAAGTAAACACGCAAATCGTTGCATTTTATAGAGCGGGACACTCCTTTCACTTTGCACCGGCTGGACGGGTCACGTGGTCTGTTTTATGGATGAGACGGGGTGGGGGTGCGAAGGCGGACGATTTGGAAAACGGACGATTTGGAAAACAGATAAAATAAACAAATTCGCTGTGAAATAAATTTTTATTTTCAATTTAAAATCGAAGTGCTCACCACACAATTTTATTTATTTAGATATTTAGAAAACATTGTTAATTGTTTGTTCAATAAATAAATACATAATTCAACCTTTGACAAAATATTAGACTTAGATTTAAAAGTTTTTTTTTGTTTTTGTTTTTTGTGTCCTGTTTTTTTGCCCCAAACCAGACACAGTGCTACGAAGTCGTAAGAGGCTATTATTTGGGACCAGGGATACTATGTAGGGATTTGAGCAGCAGGATGTCTGTTCACATTACACTTGAACTTCTGCATGTCTGTACAGTCAGGGAAGCAGGAACTCTAAAGGGAATTCCAATTCATGTTACCTTAAAGGTTTTTTTTTTAAAACCTGAGTTTTGGAAAATACAAGCATAACATTTTATTTTCTTTTAAATAAAGTTGGGATCATTTTAATCATATTTCGGGTCTGTACTTCATTTGCTCATTTCCTTAGTTTCCCATTCCCGGAAAATTTGCTTTACTTGTTTATTTTTATTTTTTTTTTTTTTTCTCTCTTACAATTGTAGGACTGACCTGAGTCACCCCTAGAAGCCATTAGTAGGACGAAAATAATACCATTCGCCAAAAATGATAGTTTCTTAGCCTTTCTCTTCCTTTCTTTGTTGCTTAGCAACTAGCAGGGGGTCAGGTCGAAAAGTAGGTTGTGACCGAGTCAGTTGCCAACTTGCTTGTTAAAAGACTTTTCCCCACCTCTCTCTCTTACTCCTATACTGTTTCTTTCTCTCTCTCTTTTTCCTTAACCAAGCCCCAGCCAGCATGACAGGCAAGTAGTCATTACACATTTAGCCACCGAACTAACAAGATGCACGTTGTCAGCCAACCTTATTAACAAGGGGTGTACTCTCTCCAACATGTAAAAAAAGCAAATAAAGTTCTTTCTTTTTAAGGTTAACATTGGTATTACTTTTATCATTCCAACTGCCATTAATAAAGACAAGTGCCAGCCAGTGTTACACAATTGTTACCCTAAAAAACGGATTTTGGTGACGACCCCAAAATTCTGTCAGTATGGAGTATTGTTGTCACATTTGGGCTGGTGCATCTGCTACTAGTGTCTCACTCCTTGACAGGGTTCAAAAGAGAGTTGCCAACCTAATAGGTCCTGCATTAACAACTACACTTCAATCTCTGTCTCATCGACGAAATGTTTCATCCCTCTGCCTATTTTACGGGTATTTTAATGATAGGTGCTCCGATGAACTACAAGCCCTTGTCTCTCACCCCTGTGGGAGCCTTTTCTAGTCTCACACAAAAACATGTGTTCACATCTCAAGCTATATTACTTGTCACATACATACACGCACACACGCTAACGCGCACATGTACACACAAGTAGATATATTCACGTTCGCGTACATACACTCACATTCACGTGTATACACACACACGCTAACATCTGCTACTAGTCACTCACTCCTTGACAGGGTTCAAAAGAGAGTCGTCAACCTGATAGGTACTGAACTGTCATCTAAGCTCCAACCTCTGTCCCATCGACGAAATGTTGCATCTCTCTGCCTGTTTTACAAGCACCAAGCAGAAGATGCGATTCATAATGATTATTTGTTATTGTTTTTAATTCAATGGTTGTTTTGATTATATTCGAGAGCATTACAAAGCTTGTAAGTTTGAATTCTGGTGTCACAAGACAATCACTCCTCGTTTAGACATAAAATTTGATGTTCTTCTGGTTGTTTGGTTGGTTGTTTTTGTTTTATGGCATATCAACCCTTTTCACTTTATTTAATGCCGAATCCAGTGATTTTGAAGAAAAAGTTTTTAATAGAATATGTTTTTTTTTTCAAGTCGGTTTCTATTTCACCCATAGTTGGGATCCTAACAGGTACTACCACTCTTGGTCAGAGTGGACCTGGGAGCAATGGCAATTAAAGGGTGGCTCCACACTCCCCAAAGCCCACAATCTGGGACCTTACCATCGGATATAGTTTAAGGTCATATCCAGGACCTTGATGTTCTTCATTAAGAATAAAACTGTTTGATCAAATTACATGATTTTTTTGGCAGACGATATTTTCTTTCTGTCACAAGTACATATATCAGATTTTTCTTTGTGGCTTTTTTATGTGTGTGGGTGGGTGGGGGAAGGGAAGGGAACCCTGGAAAACACAGTTTTAC
>NC_136521.1:68528925-68583925 GCF_053919585.1 Euprymna scolopes | reverse complement strand
GTGCATCGCCATCTAGCTTGTTGGACATCGTATCACTTTCAGACATGATAGAAGGCTTCTATCACTCTTGGGATTTGTACATAACTAGCGAACTAGTAGATGGTCTGCAACAAAAAAGAAAGAAGAAAACCAGTTTCAGCAAATGGAAATGGAATCATGTCATTTTTTCTAGGGCGACAATTTGATCATTTAATTGTGTGTGACAAAGAATTGGCGTATCAGAGGAACATTACATTATATGTTAAAATGAAGGCGGACATAATCAGCATCAAATCGCTGCAAACCTCAGGATTCCACTTCCCATTGCATTTATATCAGGTCTGTGCCAAAGTTTCTGCCAGTTTGTAAAATAGGCATTTTAAGCCATTGTAATTTATATTTTACTAACAAAAGTACTCGTCTTTGACTGGGTTCAAAAACAGCCTACAAAAAATGGACTCTGATTTATGAAAGTATGATAGGTTATGAAAAGGAAGGGTTGTAAAAAGATAGATTCGAATTTGGGGGTATCAAAACCAAAGCAAAATATTCTGAAAGTAAAAATAAAATAGATAAACACCATCATTTATTATACCATACCTGTTCACACTGAAACACTTATCACAATATTCTGTGGATCTATATTAAAAAACCTTGTTAAACTTTGTGACATATTTCCATTCTATGGAGGTCAGGTGCGAACGAACACCCCATAATTTTATTATACGATATTTCTTAAAACTGAAACATAATTACCAAAGTATACTTACACAGATAGATATGAAAAGTCTTTATTAAAGTTTGTGCCTATTTCCATTCTATGGAGGCCAGGCGCGAACGCAGACCCCACAATTTTATTATACCATCACTATTTAAGTTAAAACATACTTATCAAAGTATTATTATGTACATCTATATCAAAAACACTTCTAAACGTTTTTTTTTAATTTTTTATTTCCATACTTTGTGGACCAGGCGCGTACGCAAACCCCACAATTTTAATGAACCACTGTTCTGCCAGATCAAACATACCCATTCCTGTGTCTCGACACATCTTCTATCATTATATGTAATCATTTTTTTAAAATAGTCAACCATATAGGAGCCTATTCGTGACCACACACACACACACACACACACACACACACACACACACACACACACACACACACACACACACACATTCAGCTTTATATTATAGAAGATTATATTGTTATTGTTGCAATATTTTGATTTAATGCAAAAGTATGAGTGAAAAAATTGGAAGGTTCTACTTATAGACACTGCCGATAGGAATTGACCAATCAAATTTTTTTTTTTTTTTACATGGTAGTCACCACTTATCAAGGCCCGGAAGCCACTCGGGGATAAGGGTTATTGCGTGTACAGTAATCAATGGGATAATATCGTGTTAATCGTTAGTAATGGAAATTTGATAAAGTGTCTTACTTAAGGGGGTGGTTCATCAGGAATTTGTTAATGTTGGACTTGAAGACATCCAAGTTGTAGTCAGGTGGGAAACAGGCAAACGGAAAAGAGTTTCACAAGCGTGCACTTCTAAGAAAGAAACTTTGTTCATGGAATTTACGCTTTGATTTGGGCACGGATAACAAGTGCGGAAAATTATTGACAGTGATTTCAGCTAGACGGGTGTTTTTTGTGAAAGATTGGTGAGAGGGGACCAGAGATTGGAGCTCAGACGAGCACTTGCCATGGAAATAAATGGAAGCTGGTTTTGCTAGCAACCAATCAGAAACCGAAAAATATTGGATATTTTAGCATTCCTGCACATAATTTTTTTGTTTCCACACAAGAAAGGTCTTTGCTCTTAACCTGTAAAATTTTAAAGTCCGAGACTTATACAGAACGGCTACCCACAGAAAAACTCTATATCTCTAACACTTGTACAAAATAGCTACACATCGGAAACTCTTCTGAAATTAAGCATGTCTTTTAATTCTAAAGTTATTACTTAAATATATCACCATGATTAATTTGTAAGTTTTTCTTTTAGATTATTAAAGCATTATTTATTTTTTTTCCATAATATCCACAGTCATGTTAACATAAACACAGCCTTCTTTTAGTCAACAGAAAGGGAGTCATCTTTTATCATTCACATAACATTTACTGACCAAAGTTTTAGGAGAATTTGATTTGAAAATGGTTATATTTCGAAACAGCCTTCTCAGTAAGCTTGCAACCAGTAATTGGGGTGCCGACCCCAAAACACTGAGACAAACAGCTCTCGCACTGTGCCATTCCACATAACTGGTGCCCAAAGACCAACTCCCTTGCCAGCTCTATACTGCCTGACTGGTATTCCACCATCACATATCAGGCGAGAAGTCATCACCAGAATGGAACGGTACAAACAGCTTAACGACCACAGGCACTCACTGTTTGCCCACCAATCAGTGAGACAAATACTTAAATCTCGCAGTAGCTTCATCAATATAGAGAAAATCGATCCCTGGCAATCTGCCTCCTATAAGATGGAACGATGGCGAGACTATAACAGCAGGAATAAAAATGAAGCCCTACCAGACCCAAAATAAACACTCCCCCAGGGTTCAAACCTTGGTAGAAAAAACTGGGTGACTCTAAATAGAGCCAGAGCCAAAGAAGGCAAAACAAAAGACAATCTCCACAAGTGGGGCCTAGACACCTCACCTTTATGTCCATGTGGAAAGGTACAAACGATGCACCACCTTAGGGAAAACTTCCGATTGGGTTCTCATTGCTCAAACCAAGACCTTAAGGAGACAAACAGCACTGCCATGCGATGGGTTAATTTCTATTGCGATAAGATATGATGATATGATGATGATTTGAAAATCTTGCCACATCCTACATATTCTCCTGACCTAACTCCCTCAGACTATCACTTATTTCGATGGTTAAAAAAACATTTAGATGACCATAGCTTAACATCACGAGATTGAATGCAAGTTATATTCATATCCCACACCAAAATCAATTTTCAAGCGACCTGTTTATAAGCTCGTTGGTGGTTGGAATCAAGTTATAGAGAGCAAATGTCATTATTTTTATGAATAAAGAACATCAAAAACACAATTTTTCATTTTCAAAATGAAATTTTAAATTGATAAAACCTTTAGCATTGACCTAATAAATATGGAAAGATAAAATGGTTATTACAATAAATAATCATGTGGCTTATGTTTGCTTTGTCTAATTTCTGGGTTAACTAACTGTAGCTTCGCATTTAGTCTATTAATAGTTTGTGGCAACATGTAGATGTTTTGGTACTTATTCAGATTGGAAGTTATGGCAACAATTAAAAGTAAATATATAAAAATTATTGCCAGAGACAGATGAAAATTCAGATGTGGGTTCAGTATACTTGAAGTTTTGTTATCTGTGTGATAGCATTGGAGCACAAGGAGGAGCGGGTGCTGATGAGATAGCGAGAATTAACAGTGGATGGAGTTGTGGCAGAAAATGGTTAATTAAACTGCAGAAGCAATTGTAAACAGAATTTTTGTGAAATATTAAACAGTTCTTCTGCTCATTTAATGTTGACGCATTACTTACAAAAAAACGGTTAATTAAATCGCAGAATCACCTATTAAAACTATACAAGTTCTATAATTGTAACCCCCCCTAAAAAAAAAAAAAGAATGAAAAACATAAAAGTATGTTTTTGTAAACCGTTCGTGAAAACTTACTGACAGTATTTTTAGCGTCATAAATTATGAGGTGAAAAAATGAATAGATCTCTTAGTAAAAGATAGTTGTCTCCCTCAGAACAATAACAAATTATAAAACAGTGCCATTTTTTTAGCTCCATACCTCAAGTGGATTCATGCCTTGTCTGGAGCGATTTCCATTAAAAAAAAAAGACTTCTGAACCTTTAACAACAATCAATCATTTTATTCATAAATCTCACTCCAGAGATCTCCCTCCCTATGTACGTATCGCTTGTCCGACCTATGTTGGAGTATGGCATCCAGGCGTCGTCTCCATACCTGGTTCATAACATTCAATATCTAGAGCCGAATGCAGACGCTGGCGATCCGGTTGGTGACTTTTCTTACAAGACCCGTCTGTGGTGGCTAAACCTTTTCTCACTGAAGCACCGAAGACTGAGGGGGCAACCTAATTTTGGCCTATAATGTCCCTCATGGCTAATATGACCTCCCTCGAGATCTTCTTTTACTCTGGCACCTCAATGTAGACTGAAAGAACATAACCTAAAGCTGTTTCATCAGAGATTTCGACTAAACCACCAAAAAGCCGCATTTTCCATTCGCGTATTGGCTCCCTGGTTGCCGCTGTACGTTGTCACCACAACGGACCAACAACGGATCAGTTGAAGACGAAGTTGGACAGGTGCTGGTTAACTGTATTTCCGACTATCTAAATTTGCAGCATCCCTCCTCCTTTCCTCTTTGCTTGCTTTCATTCTCTCTCTCTCTCTCTCCCCCCCTCTCTCTCTCTCTCTCTCTCTTTTCCCGCAGCCTTAATGGCGACGAAACATGTAATAATGTTCTGAATAAATTGAATTGAACTGAATTTACTTGCCTCCCCCACAACAGCAAAGTTAGACCCAAGGTTGGTTTTTAATGTGGAGAAAGTCGAGCTACCCCAAAAAGGGACGCTCTAGATTGGAACAAAAATTTAAATTGCCTCAGTCTAGAAGGATTTCTTCTTCACTGACCGAGGACAGAGTAGACTGAGCAGTACCAGAACAAATGCTACATTTTATTCCTAGCCAAAAGAAATCGCGGAGAAGGGAGACCACTCTTAACGGAGTTATTTCCCTTTTCTTAACTTTGTCTTTCAAATAAATTTAAGAACGCCTAAACAAATAAAAGGCGAACCTGTACTTGAGAGTGCCCCCCCCTCCTCCCATCTTTTTTAAAAACTTTTTTCCGACAATTATTATGGATTACAGACTTAAGTATCATATTAACAGAAACATTTTGAAAAAAAAAAAAAAATAAATTTAATGACTTTTAAGAAGGGGTTCACTTTCTCGTTATAACGTTCTACTTCCTTGCTACCTGACTTACTGTCCATACCGACGGGTCACGTGATTAGTCACGCGACCAGTAAGATTTCTTTAAATTCTCTTCTTGGGGTTGTCGTGTGTGCTGAAAACGGATATATCATATTACTACATGAAACATGCGTGGAAAAGCATTTTTACAGTATCGTGGAAACTGGCTGCCGGCCCCAACTTTTTCAGCACACACGAAAACCGCGTTAAAACAACCAGGCCACAATTACCATTGTTTTGTTGTAAGGGAAATTAAAGAAATCACGTGACACATCAATAAAGAAAAGGGCAGTAACTCAGGTAACAATGAAGTAGAACGTTATGATGAGGAAGTGAACCCCCTTCTTAAAATTCATTGTATTTTTGAAAAAAAAATTTTTTTTTCTGCTAATATGATAGAGTAATTTGTAATCTATGATAATTGTTGGAAAAAGTTAAAAAAAAAAAAAGAAAAAAAAAGAAGGCTATCAACACGCATTTTTAGGGAATGGGAACTCTCGTACAGATCCGCCAAATAAAATAAAATAAAATTAATATGAAGTATGAAATATCTATAATAGAAAAAAAAATTGGGTTTGTATTACTGTACACATAGATTCGAAAAAGTTGCCAAAAAACAAAAAAAACAAATACATAACAAATAAATGTTATCAAAGGCAAGATAAGTTACTTTTCTACCTAACTAGATATGTTTTTAGTGTTTTTATTTAATGTAACATGTTTATTCAGCTCGAAAAACATACAGTGTTTACCGATGTATTAGAAAATTAAAAATGGCGCCCAACTCTCTGTTTGACATGGTAAGTTTGGGAAAAGGAGTTAAAAATAAAAAAAACTAGACAAAATACTGTTAGAAACTCGCTTAATATATGCTATTGTGACATAGGCTGATATATATTCCGTGGGTTTTTAACAGTATTTTGTATATCTTTTTTATTTTTTACCCCCTTTCCCAAACTTACCGTATCAAAGAGAGAATACATTAATAAATAAAGAGTGTGGGAAATTATTGATAGTCGTTTTGACTAGATGAGTGTTTTTCGTGAAAGGTTGACGAGGGGGGGGTGACCATAGATTGAAGCTCAGACGAGCACTTGCCACTTTTGTTTTAGTTGGGAATGGGGCATCCTAACAGACGCCAAACATTTACCAGCTACCTCATACATTTCAACCAAGAGATCTTTTAAAGATTCTAATCGCCCCTTTAAGTGCAATAATTTTTTAAATTTTTTTTCGTGAGTCCAGTTGCTCCTGGAATGATGGAGATCTTCCTTAAATTCCAGTTTCTTTTCATGTCGTGCATAAGACTTTGGCAGTTCCCTATATTTTCCATCTGAAACTGTGTTGAAGAATAGGTCTAGAAGTGAAGCCTTCTGGTGTTCACGATCTTGGGGGAGGTTTAGACTGTCTAATGTGAGGGAATGGGGCTATGGAGAAGTTATGAGTATAGATTTTGTAAGTCACATGGGTCTACCAGGAATATATCGATAAGCGCATTCCAGGCAAAGAATATGCCCTGACGTTTACTGAGCACATCCAGGCACTCTCTAATCCATGAGTTGGCAATCAGGCAGCATCTGCTCGACAATAAATTGTGCAATGAGGCCTACTCGGACAGTTGCTTTTGTATTGTACACACGACTCACTCCAAACATCTTCTAAATATCTTGAAGACCTTGAACGCTATGATGTGCAAACCCTTGCTCTGTAGGCAGAAAGAGCTCTCCATAAATTAGAGTTATTCAAAGAGCTCTTATATATATATATATATATATATATATATATATATATATATATATATATATATATATATACACATATTTTGCACGCTTACTTGTATGGATTGTGTCTGTATGCTCCTCCTTTATCTTAGAATTCAATATAACTCCCCCCTAACATCATCTATAATTTTATTGATTTATTTCGTTCCTGATGAATTCCACGCTAGACGTCGCATCCACATTATGTTACATAGCATCTTCTCTACTCTTCTGATGAGAAGCATTAGACTTCGAAATGCCTTGGCATAAAGAGTCCCCTCTATCCCCCAACTAAATGTTTGTATACCCTTATTTAATTAATGAACCATTCTATATTTACCAATGTATAATTTTTGTGACTTCATTTTCCATTCTTATTGTTTTCCTATGTAATTGTATATATATATATATATATATATATATATATATATATATATATATATATATATATATAATATAATAACAATATATAAGAATAACAATATATATATATATATATATATATAGGAAAAATGGTAAGTAGTAAAACCTTAAGAAAGTGCTCAATACTATTGCAGTGCAAATATATGTTTTATGTTTTTATTACCGTTTTATCTGCTTAGTTACACATGTTTCGGTTACTGAATCGTATTAACGAAGCAGTAATTTCATCAGACATTACAGAAAATATGTTAATATGATTCGGTAACCGAAACATGTGTAACTAAGCAGATAAATCGGTAATAATAAAATAAAGCATATATATATATATATATATATATATATATATATATGTATATATATATATATATATATATGTATATATATATATATATATATATATATAACTACTTAATTTACTCACATAAAATTAATATACGAAAGTATAGATTTATGCGTAAACTTACTTCAAAAGTGCTCAATACGTAGGTAGAGCTAGTTAGTAATTTATAAAATATATATGGCGATTAAGCTACACTGAATATTCGGTGTTTTCCATATCTATTTTTAATGTGGTGAAATAAATTCTTTTGAGAGTGCTCGACTGTTTCAGGAGCTAAGTATAACTACTTAATTTACTCACATAAATTTATATACGAAAGTATAGATTTATGCGTAAACTTTAAGTATTTACTTCAAAAGTGCTCCATACGTAGGTAGAGCTAGTTAGTAATTTATAAAATATATATGGCGAACCACAGAATTTGCGCATAAACCTGAGGAGTCCTAGAGTGGATGAAACGCCGAATATTCGGTATAGCTTAATCGCCATATATATTTTATAAATTACTACCCCTCTTTTTTCTTTCTATTCAAAAAATGCTACATTGCCTAAAGTGTGTTTATTCATAAAGTCCGAAGAAATGCTGGTTTTTGAAAATTTTCAAACGATATATTGCTTGAAATTGTTGAACTAGACATTGAAACAATTGTAACATAAAATGAAATACACTTTTTGTTGCCTTGTCTTGAAGTCTTGATTTTGCACACATAGTATATTAATGCTCAATTATGAAATGTGATAATTTTGTAGCTTAATCCTTAAGTCAACTTTTTTTGGCTTAAAACCTATTGGTATATGAAAATTTACTGAATTACACGAACTCAGTATATTACATATAAGTCTATATATATATATATATATATATATATATATATATATATATATATATATATATATGTATTACTTACCTACATTTGTCAATAATATGCTTTTATTTTTTCATATTTAATACCCCATACCACTTCGTATTGGCAACATTTTTCTATTTCTCTATTTCCTCATCCCACGTTGCAAAAAAAAAAAAATTTGTTTTTCTCCCCATATTTTAAATGAGAGTCATATTTTTTTTTTTTTAATCATATTCGCTGATGTCGCTTGAAAGACATTTCGAGTTTACATTTTAATAGTTTTTTTTTTTATTACTCGTCAATTTACTCTTAAATCACTTTTATTAACGTCTTCTTTGCTTCCCCCTCGATTTTTTTATGCGATCGTGTCTCCAACTCGACATAACGCCATTGTTTAAAAAACCATTATAAAGTTTTGTACTACCAAAAATCTTTTAAATATATACATATACAGTGTATCACAAAAGTGAGTACACCCCTCACATTTCTTCAAATATTTGAAATATTTGAGGAAATGTGTGTGAGGGGAGGGTGTTCTCACTTTTGTGATAAAAGTACATCTTTTCATGGGACAACACTGAAAAAATGATTTTTTTGACTCAATGAAAAGTAGTCTGTCTGCAGCATATATAACAGAGTTAATTTATTTTCCCCTTCAAAATAACTAAAAATATAGCCATTAAAACTAAATCCCTGAAACAAAAGTGAGTACACCCCTTACGAAAAGTTTTCAATATTAACATACAACCTGTCAACTCTCAATATTTTGTGTGGTCACCATCATTATCCAAAACTGCCTTTACTCTCCTGGACATCGAGTTTACCACAGTTTTAGATGTAACCACTGGAATGCTCTTCCACTCTTCAATTACGACGTCGCGGAGCTGGCGGATATTTGAGACTTTGTGCACCCCCACCTTCTGCTTGAGGATGCCCCAAAGATGTTCTATTGGATTCATGTCTGAAGACATGCTTGGCCAGTCCATCACCTTTACCCTCAGCCTCTTCAGTAAAGCAGTGGTTGTCTTGGATGTGTGTTTGGGGTCATTGTCATGCTGGAACGCTGCTCTGCGACTCAGTTTCTGGAGGGAGGGGATACAGCTCTGTTGCAATATTTGACAGTACATGTTGGAGTTCATGTTTCCTTCAATGAAAGGTAACTCTCCAATACATGCAGCCCCAGACCATGACATTCCCACCACCATGCTTGACTGTAGGTATGACACACTTATCTTTGTACTCTTCAGATTGGTGTGCATGGCTGTCACCTCAGGAGGAAGCATCTTCTGAAGGCAATACACAAGAAAGTCTACAAAACAGTTTATTGAAGACAGGTCAACAAAGCCTATAGATTACTGGAACCATGTCCTATGGTCTGATGAGATGAAATTTAATTGTTTGGTTTTGATGGCCTTAAGGTATCTCTTTTAAGTAAAGATATATATATATATATATATATATATATATATATATATATATATATATATATATATATATAAAATATAACACGGAAATTACATAATTGTCGCAATTGTTGCACATTGAGCTCTCATACCCGGATTTCCTCCTGGAATTATTCCATTATAACACTATATATATATATATATATATATATATATATATATATATATATATATATATATATATATATATATATATATATATATATATGTGTGTGTGTGTGTGTGTGTGTGTGTGTGTAATATGTATGTATGTCTCTCTCTCTCTCTCTCTCTATATATATATATATATATATATATATATATATATATATATATATATATTTATTTATTTTTGTCAACGTCCCTAGATGAAAGTGTTTCTTTTATCTATCTATCTATCATTCTATCTATCTATCTAGTTATCTATCTATGTGTGTGTGTATGTGTGGTTAATGAGGCTAAATTTAATTTGTTTGGTTCTGATGGCCTTAAGCATGTATGGCGGCGACCAAATGAGGAGTACAAAGATAAGTGTGGCATGCCTACAGTCAAACATGGTGGTGAGAATGTCATGGTCTGGGGCTGCATGTGGACAGCTGAAGACTTGGATCAAGATGGTAAAACAAGACTCCAATTTGATTCTGGATCTTCACCTCTGCAGTCTACATTGCTGGAACCACGAATGGCTCACACTCATGGTTGCTACGGCATTGGATCGTCAGGCGTAGTCGGCCTCAATTCAAGATGTGTCTAACGCAATGGGTGGAGCCGGCTCAACTGATCAACGCTGATAGCCGAAACAAGAACATCAATGTGGCTAGACTATCTCAAGCCAGGTTTGAAGCTTGATCGCCTTGGCAACAGTCTGTGCTCCGAACCTTTATGCTATTCAGCTGCTGCTAAGATGGTTATGTGAGTTAAGGATGTTTAAAAATTGTCCAAACGCCTAAGCTCCATTTGTTTACACAAAGAGCATTGTTTAATATGGTAGTCGCCATTCATTTTCTTCCTTCACTTAAAACACAAGTTTTATACTCAGATTATATTAAATGTTAGTGTGCTCCTCGGCAATATTCAAAAAAGGCTCTACCAAAGCCAGGAACTACACCACAGAGCTTCCAGGTAGCTACTGTAGGTTTATTTGGGGTGTGAGTCGGCATTAACCAGTTTGCAGTTGGAATCTGTTGATATTAGAGATCATGGTCAGAAATGGTAGAGTATCACTGGGACCTTTAAAGATAAATTTCACCAGATCTCCGATTCACAGAAAGGCCCCACCGAGTCACACTCACATCCATGCCAATTTAAAAGGCGTGAACAACTTCAGAATAATAACGACAATCGAATAAGAATACTAGATCACTGTACTGGGATAAAATAACATTCATTAGCGTGTTTAAGAAAAAGTAGTTCAAATCATTTCAACGTCAAGCTTTTTGCATCAAATGTTCATTAGACAGTCCTTGGTAATGTGTGTCTCGAAGAAAAGGCAAAAAGGTTCAAGATTATGAATTTTCATGTTGAGAGGGAACACGTGGTTATTTTTGGAGGGAAAATAAAATGGTCATTAAAACGTGTATGTGTCTATGTGTTTAAATGACATGTGTGTGTGTGTGTTTTTATTAATTTTTGTTTATTGCATCTTTTTCTTAGTTGTTTCACAACGTTTCGGCCAACTATTCCTCTAGCCTTCATCAGGTGGTAACCGTGACGGATAGGAACTCTGAATCTCCTAACTGCATCCACTGATGAAAACCGCTATCTTCGGACCCATGAATTTATAAGACCAAAAAATTCAACCTTGATCAACCTTCGGGGCCCGTAGTGTAGTTGATAGAGACATTGAATCTCTATAGTTCCAGGTGAGAAATGTCTGAAGATAGCGGTTTCAATCCTACTCAAAGCCGGCCAGAGGCTTACTTGGCCAAATGTGGTGAGATGACAACAACTATTCCTCTGGCCTCCGTCAGGTGGATGCAGTCAGGATATTCAGAGTTTCTATCCGTCGCAGTTACCACCTGACAAAGGCCAAAGGAATAGTTGGCCGAAACATCGTGAAACAACTAAGAAAAAATTAGGATAATAGTCCGCAATAAATAAAAATTAAGAACATGCTACTTCCGTGAATAAAAAATTCCGTTGGAAATTCCGTCCAAATTCACGACACCGTCAATATTTGCAGAAGTTAAAAAAAAATATTCATCTCAATAATGAATTCCAATTAAATAATGTGTGTGTGTGTGTGTGTGTGTGTGTTTTTATTATGTATGCAGACAGCAGTTCAAAATAACTTGCTGAAAAGAATTAATTCTCATTAGATATCTTGTGCAAAGTCATGTAGGTGATTTTATGTTGCACCACGATGGAGTCGGGCAGGATTGTTATTTATTGGTAAAACTGTATCCTTAACTGACTGAATTGGACTGACTGGTTTGATTTTACACATGCAAAAGCTTATATAGTTAAGTTCTAGAATATTCCGGACTATTTGTTGTATCGCTACATGTGGAGCGTAACATAGTCCTTTATTACATGTGTGCAGATAGGCAAATCACAACGTTGTAAGCTTACACACACTTCACACAAGTGTGTGTTGAAAATGGTGATTGCATGTAGAATGTCTTCTCCGGGAATTTGGTCGAAACATATAAAGCGGGTGCTACTGCTACACTACTAAAGAAGACATTGACTCGACACGGCTATCTTCACTTGAAGATATACTTCTCCAAGAAAAAAACACTTTTGACAGTCGACAATTTTTTAATTTAATTCCTTTGTGTTCACTTGAATAACTTCTAGCCAGCTACACCTGTAGGGGAAAAGAAGTTTAAGTCAAATTAAATCTCTTTGCCCCAAACAAAATAATAAAAAAAAGAAATAAAACAGAACGACACCTCCTTCTGATTCAAAATGCACCACATTTATTTTTCAACAAAAACAACAAGATGAATAAGCAAAGGTCCGAGCGGTGAAAGTTCTTGCAAAGTCATTATGATTAAAATGTTAGATGAAAGTCCTTCGTGGAATTAATAAGATTAGAAGGTAAAAGTTTTGTGTGAAAATAATGTCCTTATTTTAAAGTTGGTGTTTATCTGGCGAAGTTCGCCTTATTTAAAAGCCCATGAGACAAGTAATTTGTGAGGAAAGTAATTTGTTGTTATTAATTAGAAAATGTGCGGAATGGGTGCGTATGTCCATAAGTGTGATTTTTGAGTGCCCGCGTGGCGTGTGTAATTATGGTTTTGATGGCTTTGACAGCGACAAAAACGAGAGGCGTGTTCTCGTGTGACGTCAAAGCAAGAAGAAGGGAAGAAAGAATGTTTGATGCGTTTTTATAGATTTTGGACCGGCTCCAAAGCCAGATTGCTACTGCTGATATTTTGTTTTTTGGAAAAGCATTAAAAAGACAATCTTCTAAATTTTCTCATTGGTCGCTTGTGTCATGTGATACTGTTGTCAACTAAATATGTTCATTTTACTTTTGTTGTTGTGAGAAAAAGTGTGTGAGCCTATTTGAAATTATGCCGTTGCTGGAAGAACTTATTTTTGTACAAAATGCGCGGGGAGATTCAAATGAATAAACGTTTGATTATTTGCGCGCGAGCGTGTGTGTGTGTGTATGTGTGTGTGTGTGTGTGTGTGAGTGAGTGAGTGACTGCACACACCCAACTATGTATGCCATTCGTGTTCGTGGCATCCGTTAGTCGAAACGACTATGGATCAGCACCGTATAAGATGTTGCCTGTATGCATCCTTTTGTGTGACTGTAGAGACCAATTCTTGATTTGCATAGTCTGCCACAGCCCTGACATACGAAGGTTGTTATGCAATTTGCCGCTTCGTCCGGCTGTTCCGTCTGTACACTCGCTCTTCTCCTAGCTCTCCTTGCAGCGTTTTCAACATGGAGGGTCCTCTTGCTGATGATAATCCCCTGGCGTATCATTTTCCTCCAGGCAGTTCTGTCAGCTGCAGAGGCTTCCCATGTATTCCTGTCCACCGAGAAAGCCTTCATGTCACGCTTGCAGACATCCCAGTAGCGAAGATGGGGTCGCCCCCTCTTTCTTGAGCCTGAGGCAAGCTCGCCATAGAGAAGGTCTTTAGGGATGCGCCCATCATCCATCCTAAAAAAGATGTATGCCATATATTTTTAAATATATATGATTTGTTTTTTATAGAAGGACCTTGTTTTTCTTTCTTTGGCGATTCTTTTTTTTTTTTAATTTCAGATTATTAAAGGAAACAGTTTATTTGAAGATTAGCTCCTATAAACTTGCATTTTGATTTTTGGAATATTAAAAAAAAAATAGTGCCTAATTTATTGAAAATTAAAAAAATTCTTTGAAATATTTAAATATTAAAATTATTTGAACTGTTAAAAACAATTTTTATTATAAAAATAAAACTTTACATGTGGCATATTAGATGCGTTAAAATATTAATTTTTAATTAAGATAAAAAAATATTTTATATCATTTTTAATAATAATTTTTATAAAAATAAAATTTTATATTTTTTAAGCCGGTTAAAAAAAAAGGGGGGATAACTCATGAAATGTCTTTTAAGCTGGTAGTTTGTGCTGATGATGGACTTTTTGTTATTACGGAATGACAACAATATGTTTAATACTTCAGGACTTATTCTTACAATTTTATAAATTTAAATTATAGCATATTTTTGATAAAATGATGAAGTATATATACATATAGTTAAGGGTTTTTTTTCGCTTTAAAGTATCATATCTTAGATTTACAGTATTTTATTGTAGTTTAGCTTATATAATTTTGTGCTTTATAGACATCCGTAGCTAAAAAATGGCAATGAATGACACTATCTGTTTCCCACAATGCAATGTCAGTCATGGCGGTGATTATCACGGAAAGACCGAATATGTCTTCAAGATTCCTTTTCGTCTGACAACGCCTCTTTATTTTACGTTTGGAAATTTATAAAAAAAAATATCGCTTTTAAATTTTATTTTGTGGGTGCAGCATCCGACTCAAAATGGTTTGTAAAATTTTATTTATTTATTCCATACGCAAAATTTTAAGACATTGTCAGTCACTACATTTTTTTCTGAAATAATTTTTTTGACAATTATGAAATTTTTTAGTTTTTTTTTTATATATATAATAAAAAAAAAAGAAAAACTTTTAAGAAAAATAAAATTTCATATTTTTTAAAGAATTTAATTTAATTTAATAATGGGCAGCATTTATTTCGGTCCTTTCGCCAATTAATTTTTTTTAAAAATCGCGAATGTCTTGAAGTCAAGACGATCTGTATATTTTCGGAATGAGATTCTCTTTGAATTTAACATTTAATTGATTTTACGGCAAATCAGCCCCCCCCCCTTTTTGGCGGGGGGTATTTAATGCCAAAACATCTGATACCTATTGTAGGTATACGATTAATTGAACACAAGCTGCCTTCTTTTTTTTAACCTAAAACTACGAAAAGCAAAGCGGGGCTTTTCTGACCATACATTCTTCAAATACGCAAAGGTAACAATAAGTTTGGACCCGATTTTGATATTCATCCGATTCGATCAGTTGTAGAATAGAGGCGCGGTTGTAAAAATACAATCTTTTATTTTTTATTTCCTTTAAAAGGCACACACTTTTGCGGTACTTGTGCATCTATGTTACTGCGCTGAAATAATTTAGAAAGCCATTCTTAACATATAGAAGACAGAATGTTTTGTAATTATTCTTTACTTTCACCTAACAATTTAATAAAAAAAAGAGTACTAATGTATTTTTGGTACCACACTGAAATAATAACGTTACTTCGAAAACCATTAACATGGGGGAGGGGTGGGTGTTTTGTAACTGTTTTGTGCTTCCACCTAACAATTTGATAAAAAACAAAAAAGATATCGTGAAACGTGAATTTAACCTGAAAAACTATTTAAAAATAGCGTGGTACCAAAAATACATAAGCACACACACACACACACACACACACACACAAAAGATATCGTAAAACTTGAATTTGACTTGAAAATATGATTTTCAAAAATAGCGCGGTAACATAAGTGCATAAGCAACTTTTCATTTTATCCGCCAATTTGAAGACTTCAAAATCACTTTCGAATGTTCAAAGTCACTTTTATCTCCCCCCCCCCCCATCATATTTTTCTTTCAAAATAAGAAAAATTTTGTATTTCTGCAGAACCGGATCCATATCGAGCTGAATGTTTCCGATTGTGATTTGCGGAACAAACTGGAAATGCCCGAGTCATCGCCGAACAGTTAATTAGTACCGACATTAAATTAAACCACTTCCGATTTAAAATAAGGATCAATTTAACCCTTCTGCCTCCTTGTTAAGAAAGGGTTTATGTTTCTTCAAATTTAAGTGCTGGTACAGTGGTTGGTACACCTATTTTACCGTGTTATTTTTTCGGTGCTAGTGCAGAGAGTGATCCGCGCTATTTTTTAAATCGTATTTCCAAGTTTAAAGTTTTATGATATGTTTTTTTTTTTATTCAATTGTAAGGTTGAAGTATAGAATAAGTACAAAACACTCTCCCCTCACCATGTTAAGAACGGCTTTTTAAAAAAAAAAAAAATAACGTCATTATTTACGTCCGGATGGCGGATCACTCTCTGCACAAATTCCATTTAAAAAAAAAAAGTATTTTCAAGTTAAATTCAAGTTTTACGATATCTTTTTCTTTTCTTAAATTAAATTGTTAGGTAAAAGTACAGAATAGTTACAAAACACCCTCTCCTTCCCATGTTAAGAATGGCTTTCTAAATAACGTTATTTAGGCACAGTACAATAAGTACCCTACTCTAAGAGAATTCGGTGCTTTTTAATGTTAAGATAGTCGGCAGATTGATTTTGTTTAATATGTTGTTTCAAGCAAAAAACAACAGTACTTACTTGTCATGTCGAAAATAGTAATTTATTTAAAAATTATGAAAATTCATCGAGTAGAAAATTTAGTTAAAACTAAAAGTAATTGGTATTGATCCGTGCTGAAATAACGTTATTTAGAAAGCCGTTCTTAACCTGGAGAGGGGAGAATGTTTTGTACCTATTCTGTACTTTAACCTTACAATTTAATAAAAACAGATATAAGAAAACTTTAATTAAACTTGAAAATGCTATTTAAGAAATAGTGTGGATCAGTAAGTGCACTAGCACCAAGTAAATTTTACGGAAAATGAGATAAAGTTGCATTTTCTCCAGATGTAAACACCCTGGAGATTGCGAATACAGGGAACATACTTATTTTCCTTTTCGCCACTTTAATGACTTGATATTTTGCTTTAGCCAATTGCGATTAGTTTTTTTTTTTTTTTTTAAACGAAGAAGCACACCAAACACCACATTGTTCTACACGATGAATTTTCGTAATTTTTGGATATATTACTATTTTCGACATGACAAATAAGCAATATTGTTTTTGCTTAAAACCACATATTTAAAAAAATCGATTTGTTCTATCTTAACAAGCACCAAAAAAAAAAAAACAACAACTTCGAAATCAACTTTATTTCGTTTAATTTACTTTTTTTTAAAGAAGTTTATTTTCAACTTTATTTTTCTGAGTGGGCTTCTATAGAATTTGAACCAAACTAAACTGAATGAAACCTAAATCTTACGGTAGTTAAAAGGTTAAGGTGCTTATGCATTTTGTCACCGCGCTATTTTTTTTAAAATAGTATTTTCAAGTTTTACGATATCTTTTTTTGGTACTAGTGAGTGTACTTTGTACTTATTGATCCGTAACGTTATTATTTAAAAAGCCATTCTTAACATGGGGAGGGGGAAGGGTGTTTTGTACCTATTCTGTACTTTAACCTTAGAATTGAATTAAAAAAACATAAAACTTTAATTAAACTTGGAAATATGATTTAAAAAATAGCCCGGATCAGTAAGTGCACTAGCACCCCTTTTTTTTTTTTTTTTATTAAATTTTTAAGTCAAAGTAGTTAATGCTAAGAATGGCTTTCTAAATAATGTTATTATATCAATACGGTTACAAAAGTGCATAAGTACCAAAGTTAGATTAAAAAAACAGTTCTGTCCGAATTGTGTAAAAAAACAAAAAAAAAAAACAAAAAAACATGGCCATTTTTAAAGGCAACAAAACGAAAAGCTTGTCAAAAAACGAATATATAACAAATAAATGTTACCAAACGCAAGATAATTTACTCTTCTACTTACCTGGATAAGGGTTGTTCTTAAAAAAGTATTTTAAAGCGTTTATTTAATTTGAAACGCAAGTAATGTCGAGTGTTAAGTTAGAACAAGAAAAAACAGCTGACGGTCATCGAGGGGAGGGGGGAGTTTCGAGAATGGCTAAAAAATCGAAAATCAAAAACAAAATACGGGTTTGTATTACTATACAGATTCGAAAAAGTTGTCAAAAAACAAATATATATATAAATAAATGTTATCAAAGGCAAGACAAGTTACTTTTCTACCTAACTGGATAATTTTTTAGTGTTTTTATTTAATGTAACATGTTTATTCAGCTCGAAAAACATAGTGTTTACCGATGTATTTGAAAATTTGCAAATGGTGGGGCCGGGGGGCGGGGCACTGTCTGGTAAACACGGTAAGCTTGGGAAAATGAGTTAAAACTAAAAAACTAACAAA
The DNA here is from genome assembly GCF_053919585.1 of Euprymna scolopes. Lineage (NCBI taxonomy): Eukaryota > Metazoa > Mollusca > Cephalopoda > Sepiida > Sepiolidae > Euprymna > Euprymna scolopes. The sequence continues at coordinate 68,565,493 of NC_136521.1, read as the reverse complement.
AATATTGTTAGAAACTCGCTCAATATATGTTACCATGACATAAACTGACATATATTCAGTGGGTTTTTAACAGTATTTTGGGTATTTTTTTAGTTTTAACTCGTTTTCCCAAACTTACCGTGTTTACCAGAGACTGCCCTGCCATTTGCAATTTTCAAATACATCGGTAAACATGTTTTTCGAGCTGATAAACATGTTACATTAAATAAAAACACTAAAAACTGTTCTGTAGAAACATCAGAATTTGAAAATGATTGTAAAGCCTTGAAATTGTCCAATATAAATGTGCTTCTGGCTGGCTCGAATTAATGTTTATAGGAAAAAAGTTATTGTTAATCGATTATTTTTTTACGATTACTGCTTCCTCTTCACTTCCGGTTTGCCCTTCATCTTTTCTTTTTATGGTATCTTTTGTTTATTAAATTGTTAGGTGAAAGTACAAAATAGGTAAATGAAGCCCCCCCCCTTTTCCATGTCAATGTTATTGGTTAAACAAAAACATTTTTTACATGGAGAGGGACAACCGGAAGTGAAGTGAAAATAGTACCTATTTACAATGCCTCCCCACGGGACAGAGTTAGACACCAGGGTCGTTTTTTAACGTGGAGAAAAGGTAGAAAAATAAAAATTGTCTCAGTCGTGAAGGATTTCTCCTCGACTGAAAGAGAACGAGAAATGGAAGTGCCGCATCTGAAGAACAGATACTACACTTTGAGATATTAAATCTTTTATTCATGTTAAAAAATACAGTCAAAATCAACGATGAACAAAAAACTTAGGCACATGGCCAACTCAAAAGGGGGGATTTTGGGGGTCGTTGGTCATCCTTGTCACTGCAGAACTAAACAAAGAGGCCGAGTAGTAGTAATCTTGAAGATAACCGGTTAATCTGTGCTCAAGCCTCTAAACAAAGGTGCTTGTACAGAATTCCCCCCATATTTAAAAAAAAAAAAAAAAAAAGAAAGAAAAGTCTGTATGATGTACGTACCTGTGACGGAAAGAAAATATTGTACACCAAAAGTCACGTAAATTGATCAGTTTTATTTCTTAAATAAGCAAATCAAATTTTATGGCTAAATGGACAGCAACGTTATCTTGAAAACAAATGGAAGAAGCAAAAGAGAGAACTCTAAATAAATAAAACCTGCAAGATTTTAGAAAGCTTTGTTTTTTTTTACATAGGCGTCACCACTTATCAAGACAGATAGGCCACTCAAGGATAAGGGTTAGAGAGTTTACAGCAGTCAAAAGGACAATATGGTAATCAATACTAATGGAAGTTTGGTAAATTTGTTAACTTAAGTGGAACGGCTCATCAGAAACTTGTTCACGTTGGACTTGAAAACAACCATATTATAGACAGCTGGAAAGCAGGAAAACGGAAGACAGTTCCACAGGCGTGCAGTTCTAAGAAAGAAGCTTTGATCATGGAATCTATGTTTAGGTTTAGGCACAGATAAAGAGTGGGGGGAATTATTGATAGTGTTTTCAGCTAGACGAGTGTTTCTTGTGAAAGTTTGGCGAGGGGGGACCATAGATTGAAGCTCAGTCGAACACTTTCCATGAAAATAACGATAAAGCATTTTACATGGGGATATTGAAAAAACTCAAATTTGCTTAAGAGCCGGTAGAATGCCCTCTGATGAACTCCTCGCACTTGTGCCCCCTCGGCGTACCTACTTCTGACAAGCACCAAAATCCTACACCTTCATTGTTGGAATACACAAAAGACATAGTTTTTGACCTTGAAGTGGTATTCTTCTCTCCCCCCCCCCTCTTTTTAGATAATCTCTATTCCCGACCCCAATTAGATGACAGATTGACTATTTTGTCAGAGATGTAGGCCCACTTTAAAGGTGTTTGAATAAAGTTAGTTTTTGTGGGGCACCTACATCCTTTTCAACCGACAAAACTAATTATTAATATTAGGGGAAGGGTTCTTTTACTAACAAACAATTTTTCATTGTATATATTTAATTTATTTTCTACATGAAATTTTGCATCCCAACTCCCTACATCATATATAGTCATCCACATACAGTACTGCTTCGCTGTTTCACAGCTCATCAGTGCGGCTAAGCAGGCAACTACCTCAAGCCAGGATCGAAACCTGACCGTCAAAATGACAGTGAAGGCTTCTCACCATTACTCTATACGGCTGCTGCTGTAAGGGTAATGAATTCAACGATGTTTGGCATCGTCCAAATGCCTCTGCGCGATTTGTTTACACAAAAAGCGTCGCTTAATACGCTAATGGCAGTTTGTTGTATATCACTTCCCAAGATAGGGAGCATTATAGTCATCCACATATCGTACTGTTTCACAGCTCATCAGTGCGGCTAGACAGGAACAGGCAATATATATATATATATATATATATATATATATATATATATATATGTGATAGGACAATTCCAATATTTTTCCCAATTCCGATACAATTACTGATTCCAATTCCGATTCTTTAAATTATTCTTTCTAATTATTTAACGATAAGATTGTTATTTCCCCTGATTTTCATAAAATCACATGTTAACCATGCAGATATTTTCCTAAGCGTCAAAATACACTTGTGGAGTATGATCTATCGATTTTAGGTTTATTGGTATTTTCTAATCAATGAATATTTACTAATATATCAATATTACCAGCAGTGGAAGATTTTAATTTAAACAAATCAAATAAGACAAAAAGAATCGATTTGGCATCGGAAAATAGGACCAATATTTTCGATTACGATACCAATTCCAATACCCCGAAATGTTCTGATTTTTATGATTCCTGATTAATCATCCCAACACTAATATATATATATATATATATATATATATATATATATTATCATTTTGGGTTTTAGTTAAGACTACGTTTAAATATGATATTTTAATTTGATCAGATTTCGTATATATTATTATGTAGTCGTGATTTCCAAAGTAAAAAAAAATATCAGCATAAAGATGTCAATTTTTACCCATTTTTGACCCTAAAGACCCATGAAAGAATAGCCTGTAAAAAATCTATGGCAAACTTCCATTGGCATCATCTATTGTCAAAGCAAGTGTTCACTTCGCAGGCCATTGTTCTAAAAATACTGAAGAAGTTATGCCTTCCCTACTTCTGTGAAACCGTACTACCCACTCGGGGCTCTACGGACAAATTTATCTTTAGTTGACCTTTGATAGCTAAATATTTTCGTTTACTCGCCAAATAGAAAAGTTACTAGCCAAACCCACATGATTTTTAGAATATCCGTGACAAGGACATAGATCATAAGATTTTTCTGTATTAAAAAAAAAATGTGTAGTTTTAAATATACGCAGAATTTTATGTTAAAAGTTTTACACATTCAAATTTTTTCAGATGTTTTTTTTTTTTAACAGCCTTTGTTAAAAAAAAAAAGTACATTGTTCTATTAAACTTTTATTGTTTAAATAATTTGACTAATTATCCTGCCTTGATAGATAATGTAAAAAAACAAAACAAAAAAAAACTTTGCTCGTTTTATAAATCGTTTTTAAAATAATGTTTGAAAGACATTTTTCATTCAATAATGAGCTTTGGAAGATTGTCGGTGAAAAAAATACAATCGCTAAAAGGATAAGCATTTTATCATTTCTAGTTGACATTTTTAAAAATCACTAATGCGACTGTTTCATTCGCAACGTAAAGCCCTGCCACTCCAGAAGTAGAATGTTCATGTTTCTGAATTTTTGAGATGAGGATTGGTTATTCATATTATTTGGATTCTTCGGACTACTGTTCTCATCTTGAGTGTCATTTTTACAACGTTTCGGTTGATGTAACCTCCAACCTTCTTTAGGTGTATCCGCAAAATCCATGGCGTAGTGGTTAGAATACTTGAAAAAATTATAAAAAGTGATATTCTCTTGAAGGTTCAATCCTCAGTGTAGGCGACTGAAAAATACAATTGCGAATTACTTAGGACCTCTATCCAGTCATGGCTGACGGAACGAGAGCACACTACTCCCGTGAAATAAATAAAGGGTTCCGCTTGAAATTCCGTCCAAATTCCCAAGTTTGACAGAAACATTTCCGAGTTCGACAAGATGCATCTGAAGAAGGTTGGAGGTTACATCAACTGAAACGTGAAAATAACACTCGGGATGAGAACAGTAGTCCGATGAATCTAAATAATAGAATGCTCACATATCCAGATGTCATTGCAAGGGATGCCAATGTTGAGAGATGAAACATAAAAGCAGTTATGTGGGACTCGGACATCTAGCTTAAGCATGTGAACTCCATAATCTTGACTATGGTTGGAAGATGATTATCCGTTATAGCCAACCTCATCACCACAAGGGCAGATAACTCTGCTTTTTTTGGATACAAGGGCGATAACTCTTTGTATATTAATTTAGACTAATGGCTTAACATCCACTGAGTAAAAAGGCGTTATATCAATCACATTTATAAGAACCCTTTAGTTCTATATAAGTATGACACAATCATGTTGACCCACTGGTTCTCACCAGATCACCAAAGTTAAGCAACATTGAGCCTGGTCAGTGCCAGATGGGTGACCATTTGGGAAGACTAGTCGCTGCATGTATCTTTTGGGAATGTTGGGCGTGGACCCAGCACCCTCACCCGGAGAAAAGAACTCCTTGCTACAAAAGCATCTACAGGGGCTCAAGGCTATAGTTGGTTGGTATAGTTGTTTAATTATAGCAGAATATACTTTTAAAATATTTTCCATGTTTAGTGTTGTAAGGTAGAAGTGTTGCAGGGTTGTGGACTGAACACAAGCTGAAAAGACCTTGTCTCACATCCTGAAAGAAATGTATCTTAGAGATATAAGAATTAACAGCAGCTTCTTAAACCTTATCTTATGGGGAAGCGGTCATTAGTTTTTAGAGATGTGTCACGACAGGTTTTTGGGTTAGGGTATTTTGTAAGGAGGAAGATATTTTGGGGATGAGCAGGATTCAGAGAAATATTTTCAGTGAAAAATGATTTGCAGGTTTTATATTCAAATGTGAGAAAACGAGACACGTTGTTATACGGTAAACAAAAAAAAAATGAATGAGTTAAAGAAGCTTATCTTCACAAAAGAGATATTTTATATATTTTTAAAATGAAAGGTTTACAGCTATAGGAAAACATAGAATGTTTTTAAATATTTTTAGAGATTTTGTTAAAACAAGGGATTCATTAGCTGAGATATTAGAAGTTTGGATTGATTAATTAAGAGCCGTGAGTTTCAGGGGTCAAGAAAATCGTATTCCAAACTTCTCTGCTCAATTAAATAAATTATAATTCATTGAAAATTGTTTTTAAGAGTTAATGTTCATTTAATTTCATATAATTGGAGTTCAATGAAAAAGATTGAAATATTGCAATGAATAAAGATAAGAAGTCAATGAGTTATGTGTGTGTGTTCATTAATGTTCATGTGTGTGTGAATAGAGAGAGACCTCCCCGAGGGAAGGAGCCAGTGACACTGGTTTGTAGATCCTGGTCAACTGGATTCCACTAGTTTATTGAAGAAAATTTGACCTTTAAAGGGTTTTGGGTAGGTCCCAGAAAAATCTTTTCAAATAAATTCAGAAAGTTTTCTGATTGGTCAAAAAAATATAATTGTTTTTATTAAGGATACTGTATGCGCAAATGATATGTGTACAGACGCGTTTATGCATTTTGGTTTTGTAGAGAATAGTGACAGCACATTCACAACCACCACCATCATTTTTAACGGTTTCTAAATAATATTCAAATTTTACACAGCTACAAAGGAATCATCATAGTGACCATTTTTTTTTTTTTTTTTAATCTATACCAAAGTGGGTGGGCTGATACGTTGCCATAAGTGGTGTTTGCATCATAGACTTCAAAATTCGAACGTAATTTTGAAGACTTTAAATTGACAGAATGGAATTGTAATTTCTGGCGAAAAATTAAAGTTTATAAACCAAAGTCAAGTATTATAGTTCAGATGTGCTCCTCTAAACCAAAGACAAATAGTATTTTCTGACCATGCCACCAATGAAGCAAATATGACATTTTGAAATTTCAAGGTCAGTATTTGTCATATCTATAATCAAATATTTATGGAAAACCTTTTGGAATTTACAAATATATGCAAAATTATACATTTAAAAAAAAAAATTTTTTTAAGTTACAAAAATTTACCATTTCTCCTTTATGACATCACCCATTTTCAAATATATTTGTTTCTTGATAAAAATCTTTTTTTTGGTCTGCTCTTTTATTTCTCTCTTTTTTCTACCCTCCCTCTTCCACCTATTTCTCTTTTTCTTTCCTCTATCTCACTCTCATTACCCCCTCTATCTTTCTCTTTTTTCCCCCATTCCTCTTTTTCCTCGTCTTCAATCAACAAGGTGAACCTATCATAAATCTCGCTGCCAACTCTGATTCCAACAGTTAATGACTGTGCCAGTCCTCTCTCCCCACACGCACGCACACACACACACACACACACACACACACACACACACACACACACACACACACTACTGATGAAATCCTGGATGCTATCAAAAAGCTGAAAAAGAATAAGGAGGTCGCAGAAGATGGTTTTTCATCTGAAATCTTCAAACACTCTTCAGACGTATTGGTTCCAACCCTTCACCAAATTTTCACCCATATCTGGGAAACCAAAAAAATTCCTTCAAAACTGGAGTGATACTGTCTTGCTTCTCTTTTACATGAAAGGTAATAAATGCTGATGCAGTAATTATTGCGGTATCAGCCTTATTTTTTTTTTTTTTCGGTGTAAAAATGTTTGCTACTGTCCTGTTGAAGTGGTTTCAAAAGCAAAGGCACACACAGACAAAGCAAAACCAATACAGATTTCACCAGTCAAGGATGTACTGAGCATCTCTAAATCTACCATCATCTATTATCATCTGTTTCATTGACAGTGCTGCTGAATTTGACTCTGTTGACTGTGGAGCTGTTTGAAAGGTTATACATGATCATGGCATGCATGGCCTTTCAAATGGCTCCAATGTTTGTATGGTCAAGACTTGTGCTTCTTTGACATTCACTTGGGCATCCGACAAGTATACGTTCTCTCACCTACACTTTTCAATTATTCTATCGACTGAATCACGTGCATAACTTTTATGTTGTCACAGTAAGTTGTCGCGTTCAAATATCGAATCTTAACCACGCGAATAATATCGCTATATTGGCTATTGACAAAATGCAAGATCGGCATGAAAATAAACACCAATAAGACAAAGTTACTGACGGCAGATTTTTTTTTTTTTTTTTTTTACATGGTGGTCACCACTTATCAAGGCCTGAAAGCCACTCGGGGATAAGAGTTATTGCGTGTACAGTAATCAATGGGATAGTATCGTAGTAATCGTTAGTAATGGTGATTTGATAAAGTGTCTTACTTAAGGGGGGTGGTTTATCAGGAATTTGTTTATGTTGGACTTGAAGACATCGAAGTTGTAGTCAGGTGGGAAACAGGCAAACCGAAGAGAGTTCCGCAGGCGTGCACTTCTAAGAAAGAAGCTTTGTTCATGGAATCTACTGCTGGAAAACTGCTTCTGTAGTACCAGTTTTCAAAAATTCTGGCGAAAGAACTGACCCAGTAAATTATTGCCCCCATTAGCCTCCTCCCACTTTTTGCCAAAATATTTGAGACCTTAATTAACCATGCTCTAGTCCATCACCTTACAGATGCTAAACTTCTGACTGACCAACAATATGGATTTAGACAAGCCCGTTCAACAACAGACATCCTAACTGTAATCTCAGAACGTATATACCAGTCACTGGACAAAGCGGGGGAGGGTAGAGCAGTAGCTCTAGATATATCTAAGGCTTTTGACAGGGTATGGCATGAAGGTCTTCTCAGGAAAATCAGACCATATGGTATCACTGGAAGAATGCATAACATGATTAAATCCTTCTTAGAGATGAGAAAAATCCAGGTTGTCCTCGACGGTCGTATATCTAAACAATACAATATAAATGCTGGAGTGCCTCAGGGGTCTATCCTGGGACCTCTGTTATTCCTGATATTCATAAATGACCTCCCTGATAAAATTGCTTGTGAGATGGGTATATATGCTGACGACACCACACTCTATAACAGACACGACAGGAAAACAAATGAGCACATATCTAAAGAAATGGCAGAAGCACTAGAGGATGACCTCTGATCTGTAGTGGAATGGGGACATAAATGGATGGTCACATTCAATGCTGCCAAGACAAAACTCGTTTCCTTCAATAATTACAAGAAACCTTCTCTACCACCAATAGCAATGGCCAATGACTCTTTATCTGAAAATACATCCTTTAAACTCCTCGGCCTAACGCTCTCAGGAAACATAAGTTGGAACAATTACATTGAGAGTATCGCCAGGACCGCTGCGAAGAAGAAAGGTTCTCTCTACCGTGCTAGAAAGATACTAACGCTCGAAAGTATCCTATACCTCTATAAGGCAACCATTCGCCCATGTATGGAGTATTGTTGTCATATTTGGGCTGGTGGATCTGCCACTAGTCTCTCGCTCCTAGACAAGGTACAAAAGAGAGTCGCCAATCTGATAGGTCCTGAACTGTCATCTAAACTTCAGCTCCTGTTCCATCGACAAAATGTTGCATCCCTCTGCTTTTTCTACAAGTACTTTAACGGTGAATGCTCTGGCGAACTGCAAGCACTTGTGCCCCTCGACGTAAATACCTCTAACAAACCCGACAAGCAGCTAAATCCCACCCCTTCACAGTAAAGATCCCTAGATGTAAGAGAGCCTTCTACTCCAGTAGTTTCTTACCCAGGACAGCTAAACTTTGAAATTCACTGCCAGGTCCCTGCTTCCCCAACTGTACTGACATGCAGAAGTTCAAGTGCAACGTGAACTGACATCTTGCTGCTCAACTCCCTACACAGTACACCTGATGCCCATGTCCCTGATAGTAGCCCCCTACAACAAACTGGCAATATGCCTTGTTTGGGGTGAAAATGTAATTAAAAAAAAAATCTACGTTTTGATTTAGGCACAGATAAAGAGCGGGAAAAATTATTGACAGTGGTTTCAGCTAGACGGGTGTTTATTATGAAAGATTGGGGAGGGGGGACCAGAGATTGGAGCTCAGACGAGCACTTGCCATGGAAATAACGATAAAACAAGGACAGGCTCGCAATGTCTCTTCCGTGAGAGAGAAGTTGCAGGGAAGAGAAAAGGGCATCCCCACGAAGTCTATTTTGTACTGTGTCAAGGCAGGATAGGCCTTTTTTAGCAGCTCCTGCTCAGATGTGGCAGCAGTACTCTATATTTCCTTCTAAATGAAAAACAGGCAGTTTTCCTTGTCATTAAAACTCTTAAAGAGGTCAATTGGTTCAAATATCTTGGGTCCATCATCATAAGAGGTCAAGGGGAAGAAGACATCCTCAGCCACATTAGCAATGCTCACACCGCCTTCTGTCGACTTTGATTGTGGCTCTGGTCTTGAAAAGAAATAAGGATGAACACTAAAGTCAGGATCTACAAAGCCCTCATCTGCACCATTGTCCTTTATGGCTGCAAGAATTGGTCTATGCAGACAAGTGAACAATGCAAACTGGAGATATTTGACCATCACTGCTTATGATGCTGCATCCGTCATTTTCACTAGCAACAGTTTATCTCCAAAAGTTTGTGCTCCAAAAATCTCTCCTTGTACAATGTTTTTGTTGGTTCAGCCACACCCTCCATTGGCACCATGGCCTACTATAATAATATGTATAGTAGGCCATGTTGGCACCCATGTGACTTCATTCGTGAAGTCATTGACCCAGCGCAGCTACCAGGCTGAAAGAAACATGGTGGTGACCAACTCAAAATGGTGACTCAGGATTGTGATGCAGGATGCTGAACTGATTCTAGGGCCTTACTTTTATGGGGTCTGTCGCTGAAACTATGAATGGCTTTTTTCTTTTTTTTTTTTTACAACATATTAAGTAGCAATACACATGAAAAAATTGAAATAGCTTGAAATATTTCAATATTGGTATGCATAGAAAGAGCTTGATGAGCTAAGAAAGAATCTTTTTAAATTTTTAAAATCTGATTAAAATTAAGGAATGGCTATTTTTGTGCCTCACACGTTTGGATATTTTTCCCTCTTTAAGACCATATGCGTTTCGTCACATTTTTTACACTACTTTTTCAATAAAAATGTCATATCTTTGTTAAAACACAAGACTAAGAAATGAAATTTACCATATAAGTGTATTTTTGTACAAGGAATCAGAATATGCAACTGAAAATCTCCCAAAGTTTATGGTTTCCAAATAATCTGCAGTAAATGTGCATAAATATGCAGCAATTCCTTAAAAATGCCATGTATCCATAAACAGAAAAGAAGTTGGAGAACTCAAAGTTGAATTGTAATGTGCTTTATGTACAAAAAACTTAAATCTAAACATAAGACCATTTAAAAATGAATATATTACAATATTTCTTTGGTATTATTGTAGATTAACACCTTCTGTTTAACCCCACTCAACTCCTTCTGACCACCCCTCCAAAATGTGATTCTACCTTTTTAGGAAATTATGTATAAAATGCCATGAAAAACTTTAATGAAAGATAAACAAATTATTTTAGAATTGAATGTAAAATAATTTCCTAATATAGGTCATTCTAGCATTTTAGGGCAGTTAACTTTTTTTTTTTTTTTTTTTTTTTTTTTATAAGATGATTATGTGTAGTTTTAAGAGGGTTTCTATGCAATGAGAATATGGGAAGGGTTGCCATTCGGACTTTGAATTAATTGTAGGGGCTAAGGAAAATTATGTGTGAACATACTGAAAACTTGACAGAGACAAAGCTAACAAAAACAATATTAGAGGGGGGAGCGGTTAGTTTCACAAAAATTTAATGTAAAATAATTAACCATTTCCTGGCCATTCTAGCATTTTAGGACAGTTAACCAATTTATTTTCATGTGTATTTTTCTTTAAGGAAGGATCTATTTTTTGTTTGTTTGTTTTAGATGCTTGTATGTGGCTTACAAAGGTATTTTATTTGGGGGGGGGGCTTGCCACTCGAACTTAGTGTTATTGTTAGGGTTAAAGAGTGTTTTAGGAATACGAACCGTTACTTCATTTTTGTTTTGTTGTCCTAACTGCAAAATGCCGTTTCCATTTCAAATAAATATTTTACAGAAAGATATAGATATATATATATATATATATATATATATATATGTGTGTGTGTGTGTATTCGACAGGTAAATAAGTCAGAAAATGTTATATTTAGTTTTAATTTAATAAGAAACTGCGTTGTGAAATTTCAAAGAAAGTTCCATAAATTTGTTGGGGGGGGGCTTGCCACTCGAACTTAGTGTTATTGTTAGGGTTAAAGAGTATTTTAGGAGGAGACTTGCCACACATAATTTGTATTAGAGGTGAAGTTAAGAGAGCTTTTTTTCAAAGAGAGCGTTCAAAAATTTGTTGATTTCTATTTTCGAGGTTGAAGGTGTTAATTCCATAGGCCGTTTATACTACGCTGGAGCAGGTTGTAAAAATATCTTTCGCTTAATAAGTAGAAAAAAAAAATAACGAAATAAAAAGCTTCCTAATTGTAGTTTGATGTGTTTTCTTTTAAAATTTCAAGAATATTGATATAGATTTTGAGGGTTTGTATTACTATACACATAGATTCGAAAAAGTTGTCAAAAAACAAATATATGACAAATAAATATTATCAAAAGCAAGTTACTTTTCTACATAACTGGATAATTTTTTAGTGTTTTTATTTAATGTAACATGTTTATTCAGCTTGAAAACAGTGTTTACCGATGTTTTGGAAAATTTAAAATGGCGCCCGCCCGACTCTTGAAACGGTAAGTTTGTGGAAAAGAGTTAAAAATAAAAAAGTAGACAAAATACTGCTAGAAACTCGCTCAATATATGTTACCGTGACATGTGACAGACATATATTCGGTGAGTTTTTAACAGTATTTTGTATAGTTTTTTTTTTATTTTTAACTCCTTTTCTCAAACTTACCGTGTCAAAGAGTCGGGCCGGGCACCATTTTTAATTTTCCAATACATCGGTAAACACTGTACGTTTTTCGAGCTGAATAAACATGTTACATTAAATAAAAACACTAGAAAATTATCCAGTTAGGTAGAAAAGTAACTTATCTTGCCTTTGATAACATTTATTTGTTATATATTTGTTTTTTGACAACTTTTTCGAATCTATGTATAAACGAGATTTTGATACTTATTTTGATTTTGAAAAAAAACATTTGTGGCTGTTCGCAGTAAAACATTGTTTTAATTCGCTGTTCAAAACTAATTTAAAGAATAAAAGTGCATGCAATCTACAAAAGTTTATTTTGTTTTTTTAACCATGTTTTTAAATTTGACGAGAAATGTGAGAAATTGCAACAGATTCAATGAATGTCCGCGTATTCAATCACCGCGAGCGGATATTTTGTCAACACGGTTTTTTAACAAATAAGAAATAATATTTTTATTATGTTTGAAACAACTTTAATAGTTTATTTTGGAAGTATATTCCATAAATAAAATAAAAACCCCACTTTAAAAACAGAAATTACGATTTTTTTATATTTTATTCGCAGTTTTGTCTTAGGGGTGTCAAATTTGCAATGGCGATTTTCCCAAAGATTCTGAGTGCTTGCTACAGATTCATAATGCCGAATTGGTTGGGATTGTTATTATACATTCTGAAAACCGAATAGTTCTAAACTAATGTTATTCTGATAACAAAATAGCTCTAATTAAACATATAAGAACATTTATATTCATATTTTCATGTTTTTCTTAATTCGTTCTTGAATAAAAATTAAAGAACGCGTGTTGTTTATACACTGTGCTGTGCTATGGCTGATTCTACAGGCTGGAGCTGCTGCTGCTGCTAGTACTTCATTTGACCAAATTCGAGAAATAAAAACAATTTTTTTTTCGGGTAGGTCCTTTTAAATTATCAATTACCGCGGTCCTACTCAACATAAAATAATACTTTTAATTGATAAAGATAGTAAAAAGATTGATTTACTTACTACTGGGTGTCCGAAGAATTTTTTTCAAAATGTTCGATACTAGTCATATTAAAGTCTTATTTTTAACACAACAAAAAAAGAAATGGTCAAAAATATTTCGGACACTTGACAGTATTAAGATTAACACCTCTACTGATTGGTTCCCAAATTTCATGACGAAATTCTTCAATCACGGTACGGACCTTTAGAAAACAGGGGGGGTCATTACAAAACCTTACCGAAAACGCCATTTTATGACGTTCACATTTTTATCACTTTATTTGCTTAAAACTCTTAAAATATATAATGTACATTCATATTTATTAATTCATTTGAAAGTATATTCATTTCCGAACAAAACAGTAGTAATTTGAAGACTAGAAGTGCTTTGGTTTAAAAAATATGGCTATTTTAGTAGAACTACCTTGAAATCTGTGATTATCCAAAGCGTTTTTTCGTCCGTGTGTATTACTATATTAAGGCCTTGAGGCCACTCAAAGGTAAGGGTTAATGTGGTGTATGGTAGTCGTTGTGACAATATTATAGTAATTGAAATTTGTTATAATTAGATTATTTAAAAAGGACAGTTCAATAAGAACGTGTTTATGACAATATTGTAGTTAGCCAGAAACTCATAATTAATTGGATCACTGTGCCTGGTCAGCTAGTGTTGAAGACGTGGCAAACTTGTTGGAAAGAACCAACCCAAGGTGAATACTGTAACCATGACTTCTCTCCCTTTCTTGCTTTTCCTCCCACTCCCCCTTGCTTACCTTTTCGCTCTCTTTCTCTGCTCTTACTATTATCTCCCCCTCCTTACAAGAGAACACATAGTTTTAATCATATACTAAACCTCCAGGATCTCACGGACTGATGACATCATTTTGTAACTATATTTGGTTATTGTTGCATTTGGAGAATGGTTTATCAGAATCATTAGAATCTGAATGATAAGTAAAAAATAGCTCATTGTAATTTAAATACAATTTATTCGTGGCAGAAACCTTAAGTTATTTACAGAACAATATCTCGTGTCAAGCGAAGCCGCCATACTGTTCATTATTCTTCCAGAACTCTCTAGTCTTTTCAAGATCTATAAAGGGCAACAACTCTTACTTTCTTTATTTAGAGTTATTTCCCCTTTAATCGCTATAACACCTTGCCTTTGAAATATGATGCTTGTAGGATGTTTGATGTGAGTCTATTTGTAGAGTTAAAGTTGGTTTGCACCATTTGTTGCCTCATTCAGTTTGAACCTTTCTTCTCAGACTTGCTATGTTTATTGCATGTTGCTTGAACACTTTGAAGTAATTCAAATGCGTCCAGTAAAATATTTAATGGAATTATTCTTATTTGATTGTCTCTTTGGAAGATATGAGTGACAAAGCTGATTTGCATTTCTGACCCAAATAGGTGATCGTACATCCACATCATAAATTACATTATCAGAACGACATACTGTGTGACCTTGTGTCCATTTTTATTTACCATTGTAATAGTCTTTTGCTAATAAAGGTTGGCCTGGTAGGAATTTATGTAACCTTACTCCATAATGGCAATTGAACTGGTTTTCTATTGTCCTGTTTCTCTTGAGAAGATTATTTTATGATGGACGAATATCATCCATTGGTGAACGTATTTTTCTTTTCATCACTTCTTCAGCAGAAGATTTTACATTTTGGGCAATTTTGGATTTGGGGTAGGTCTGTAGCTATTTAGAAATATTTCTGTGATCTCTCAAGTAGTTCCTTCTCTTTCAACTTCAAGAGTGCCCTCTTAAATGTGTCGACAAAGTGTTTGGCTTGGCCATTTGATTGTGGGTGGAAAGATGGAGATCTGAGATGCTGAATACTGTTTTATTTACAGAAGTCAGAAAATTCTGCTGAGGTAAACGCAGTACCGTTTCCAGAAACTAGAATTTCAGGAATGCCCAACTTGCTGAAAATTTCCTGTAGTTTCTTTTACAGTTTTGTTTGATGTAGCATGGTAATCTGGAAGACTTCTGGCCACTTACTGTAAGCATCATTAAGTAATGTTGTCCGTTAATTGGTCCTGCAAAGTCCATGTGTAGTCATGACCAAGGCATTTCTGGGGTAAGCCATGCATGCCATGTTGTTTTCCGAGGAGACTTTGCAACCAGTTGACATTTGGCACAACTTTTTACAAGTTCCTCTAATTGCTTGTCCATGTTTGGCCAATACACATAGCCACGTGCCAAAGCTTTCATCTGATTAATTAGTGGAATTGCTTGAGAACTCTATTCTGGAGTTTGAATGGGGCAACAGCACTTTCTCCAAAAAAAAAAAAAAATGTTCTATTGATCTCGGATAAAGATCTCTGAAAAAATGGTTGAAGCTGCTGGTCAGTGCATGTTGTTGGCTAGCTTGTCAAACTTTCTGTAATAATGGATCTCTGGTTGTAGCCTCTTGGATAACAGGTAGCGATCTCACCATGAAAACAAGTGCAGAGACAACTTCAGGTTCCACAGATATAGCAGCGATGACTGTGTCTTCCACGACGTTTTGATAAGAACACGAGTCTGAATAATGCATCTTCCTGGCTAATTTTGCTGCCTGGTTTGTACTTCATAAAAAAATTGTAATCTCAAAGTATAGTTGTCCATCTTTGTAAGCGGTTTTCTGTATAAACTGGAATTCCTTTCCTGGAACCAAAAATACTTATGTAGGGCTTGTGGTCTGTGATCAGAGTAAAATGCCATATTTTGTGAAATTTTTTTACCGTGTAGATAATTGCTTGGGCTTTTTTCTCAATTTGGCTATACTTTCGTTCAGTAAGCAACAATGACTTTGATACCTCTGCAATGGCTTTTTTGCTTCCATCAGGAAAAATGTGTGATATTACTGCTCCGACTCAATAGCCTGGAGCATCTGTCAAAATGATGGATTGTAGTGTGTCAGCAATAGATCAGAAATAAGAAACGTTTTGATTTCCTCAAATGCATGTGCTTGACCAGTTCTATTTGGTATCTTTTTGTAAAAGATTATTCAGAGGGTCCCGTAACTTGTGCAGTTTGGGTAAGAAAGAATCATAATGACTTACAAGGCCCAGAAAGGATCATAGTGTTGCAACATCCTTAAGAGCTGTCATGTGCTTTATTGCTTGAATATTGTTCAGGTCTGGTTTTTGAGCATTTTTGTCAAATATGAATCCAAGGTATTTCACAGAAGTTTGAAAGAATTTGCATTTGTCTTAAGTGAAATCTATATTGTTGAATTTGATTCAGCACTGAAGTAAGATGATGCAGAAGTCCTTTTTTACAGAAACTCCTGATAATCCTGTGAGTATACTATCCATAGTTTGTTGGAATATTGCTGGAGCTAACTTGACCCCGAATGGAAGGCGGTTAAATTGAAATAATCGCTTGTGGGTGTTGATAGTGAGAAGATTTTTGGAATATTTATCAACTTCCATTTGTAGATATGCATCTGCAAGGTCCAGTTTTGCAAAACAAGTTCAACTGTTGAGTTTTGAGAACAGATCTTCCGGTATGGGTAGTGGATACTGAAGTATCTCTAGTCTGTCATTTAGTTTTGTGTCTCTAGTCTGTCATTTAGTTTTGTGTTGAAGTTCACACATAGACATAATTTGCTATTAGCCTTCTTCACAATGACAAAAACAACCCACATATTTTATTTTAAAAACTTGGAATTTTATCTGGAGAAGGCCTTCAAAAACTTTAAAAAGCTTTGAAAATGGGCAGTGTGAGTCTGTACAAACCATTTCTTCAGATGTCGGAAGGATATCCCTCTCACCAGATTGCCAAAATCTGCACTTTTTTCCCCAAATACTTAAAAAAAAAAAAAAAAAAAAAAAAATTAACATTAGTTTTTTTTTCTTCTCCAAATGCATCAAAATTATAATTGCTGGTTGTTTATGTTTATTCAGGGCGTAGTGATTGCAGGGGCAGACAACTCATGCTATCCTTATTTTGATAGGTAATAGCACTAAAATAGTCACAAGAAAAACGTAGAAAAGTATTTTTAATTTTTAGATAAAACAATTCAATTTTTTAACCTTTGAATTAAAAAAATGTTTTTCATTGTATTGTTTAAAAGAATTTTTACATTGTAGATTTTTTTTTCCATTGTTGTAGTTATTTTCAAAAATTGAACTTTGGCTTTTATTGAAATATACATAAATATCAGTGCTTTTTTTTATTTCAATAAGAATAAAGTTTTATTTTTTTAAAAAGGCAAAATTTAGGTGTTGGTGCTCCTATTAAATTAATCGATTCTGAGACTTTCAGTCCATAAAATAAAGGACAATCTCACGTTTGGAGTCCAAAATTTGAAAAAATTTTATTAAAATAACTAAAAAAAAAATGACAAAAAAATTCTTGTGGTTTTTAACTTTTAAATTCAGATGAACATATCTCGGCTCAAACAAAATGTTATTGATCGAAATAAGCACCATCAGAATCAACACAGTTTTGCCAACGTAAAACAAGTGTATTTATGCTAGTAACGTAAAAATCTTGTATTCTGGTGGCGATGAAGTCGTTTTTGATATCGCTTAGGTTTTTTAAGCATTTTTCATGGAGAAAGTTGTCAAGATGCTTTAAAAAGTGGTAGTCTATAGGTGAGAGGTCTAGAGAGTATGACGGATGAGGTAGTTTTGAAGCCCAATTTATTCAACTTCTGCAGGGTCAGTTTAGCAAAATGCGGTAGGGCATTGTTGTGGAGGAGAATTGGGCCTTTTCTGTTGACTAATACTGGGTGTTGTTGTCAAAGTTTCTGATGCATTTCATCCATTTGTTGACAGTACTTCACCGCTGTAATGGTTTTGCATGCATTCACCAAACTGTAATGGATGAGATCGGTTACAGACCACCAAACAGTCAGCATAATCTTCTTTTGGTGCAACTCTAGTTTCGGGAAATGTCGTGAAGCTTCGTCAGCATCTAACCACTGAGTTGAGCATTGCCAGTTGTTGTAGAGAACCCACTTTTCGTTACAAGTCACAACCCTGTTGGAGAATGGGTCGTTCTTGTTGCACAAAAGAATGGAAGACGACATTGATCGTCGTTCAATTTGTAATGCAAGTTTTTTTTGTCTTTCCAGTCTCTCAAATTAAATTGAAAGTGTGCTGCATGTCTAAATACCCTATATATCAAATTTCAACTCTGTAGACCAAATATTCAGAGTAGTTTTTTTTTTTTTTTTTTGCACACACACACACACCGACAAGGTCACTTTTATATATATATATATATATATATATATATATATATATATATATATATATATATATACTAGCAGGCCACCTGGCATTGCCTGGTCGTAAAATACACGTAAATATTATATTTTATTTCATACAGAAACTGAGACCTGTGCATATGAGTATTATGTTTCTTCTAAGTAAAAAAAAAAAAAAATAAATAAAATAATCGAGCTGAGATCGAAACCTAAAGTGAGTCAAGTACGATAACCATTAGGTCAGCTTGACACAATCTTTCAAAAGTGTTTTCCAACCTACTTATTCTTAACATAAGTAATCTCTCATATGAACGAGTCATGCGTGTGTATTTGTGAAACAGTTGTCAAAGAGATTAAAATCCGATGACCTCCACATACCAATTTTTCCCTTTTTGACTCCTTAGCAGCCCTTTTTTTCTGGCTGAAAATCGATTAAAAAGTTTTCCACATGTCTGAATACTCTATATACCAAATTTCGAGTCTGTAGATATAAAATTTGTTGAGTATATAGGTTGAGAATTGTCCTCACATATTCTCACTTTTATAGTTATTTCTGTGTGCTATAACATTTTCATCTTAAATTCTACGCAATTATGCAGAATGTAGAAACTATGCATAAATAGAATTCAGCATAATTGTGAAATGAACCCAATCAACTAATAAGAAACCATAAAAATGAATAATTAATAAATGAACGTGCGTTTTCAAAGGAATTTGCAAATTAGTTAACCTTCATGGAATCACTTGCATATCGATGACTGAGTATGTTAAAAAGTTTGTTTTAATAATTTTTGAATAGAAAAGGTAGGCTTTTAATATCAATGTCAGAGCGAGAAAAAAAACCTCAACTTAATAAGTATGTAGATATATATACCTTGTTAGTTACAAATCGTTAGACATTTGCTGTACACGATAGCTGATATATTGAATTAAATTGATTAGAATGTTTTTTTTTTTTTGTTTTTTTTTTTTTGCTCGTGTTCACCTCAAACAAGGCATATCAGGAATACCTAAGGGTTTTTTTTTTTTTTTTTTTTTTTTTTATTATTACATTTTCACCCCAAACAAGGCACATTGCCACTTTGGTGTAGGGGGCTACTATCAGGGGAAACATCTACTGGGGAACTATGTAGGGATTAGGGCAGCGAGATGTTGGTTCACGTTGCACTTGAACTTATGCATGTCAGTACAGTTGGGGAAGCAGTGACCTGGAATGGAATTCCAAAGTCTAGCAGTTCTGGGGAAGAAACTACTGGAGTAGAAAGATCTTTTACATCTAGGGATCTCTACAGTTATCCTTGGACCTTTATTATTCCTAATATTCATATTTATAAATGATGGTCTTGTAGAGATACAGGATGCTCTCAGGTGTGAGTAGTTAAAAATATGAAATATGATATAAACATCTGGCAGGCTTGTGATGAGAAAAATGTCTTTCTGTTAAGAGAATAGGTCATCTAGAGTTGAGTTTTTCCACTTTGCAAAAAATTATTTCATGATGAGGAAGCATACCATTTGGGATTCTGGGATTTGAGGTGAGGATTATGTCCATTTTAGCTAACAGATCCTCTGGACAGACAATATTTTTTTATGCTTGACCAGACCCCATGAAGAAATAAAAATAAAGAAAAATCTGTATGACGTATGTACCTGTGACAAAAAGAAAATATTGTACACCAAAAATCACATAAATTGGTTTTTAATTAATAAAATCAAATTTAATGTGTAACCTACAAGCGACTATCTTCATTCTCTCGCTTTTTATTATTTACATCATACCATTCCTCTTCTCTTTTCTTTTATCATCCAACCTTTATGTTTTACGGACTTCTTTTCAGATGTTCAACTTCTCTTAAATACTTCTATCTATCGGCACTTTCTACAGTGATTCATTTTTGTTTAAACGCCTTTTTTTTCCTTTGTCATTTTCAGTCATCGGACGAAGCGTCTTTAAGAGCTTTAGAGGCTCTGATGACAGAGTTCTTTGCTGGTGCCACCACAAATGGAAGGAAAAGAGAAATTGGTAAGTTGGAGGCAGAAAACTCTTACAATTTTCTCTCAGTCTATTTAAAAGGAAGTACTTGTTTTTTTTTTTTTGTTTTTTTTTTACTTTAGGGTGGCAAAGTAAGGAGAATAACTTTTCTCAACTTATATTTTAGATTTTCTTTTTTTTTTTTTTTCCAGCAAATATGTATTACTAATTAGAAATTAAAAACGATAATAAAAACTGATTTAAAATCTTCAGTAATTGTTGCTTTATTCGCAGAGAATAGTTGTGCGATGGTGTCCAAATTTGTAAGCTTTTTTTTTCTTTTCTGAATTCCAAAAATATAAAGTTCCAAATGACACTTATTTTGGTACTTATCAAGAACCTGATCCAATTTCATTTAGCCACCTTTCAGCAGATTACAGTAAGATACTGAAAGATGCAGATTTGATTAATCAATTAGTAATCAGTCTTCAGCAGACAAGTTTAAATGAAATTATCAATGTCATTGCAACAAGAACAAAAATTTTATATACTTTTCTTGAAAAAAAAAATTGATATACTTTCCTTTAAGAATTTAATTTTATACATTTTTTGAAAAAAAAAAATTTATACTTTTCTTGAAAAAATTTTTATATTTTTCTTGAAAAACAAATTTTTAAAAATTTTTCTTGAAAAAACAAATTTTTGAAAATTTTTCTTGAAAAAATTTTTATATTTTTCTTGAAAAACAAATTTAAAAAAAATTTTTTTGAAAAAATTTTATATTTTTCTTGAAAAACAAACTTTTCTTGAAAAAACAAATCTTTATACATTTTTCTTGAAAAAACAAATCTTTATAAATTTTTCTTGAAAAAAGAAAAAAAAAACGTTTTTGTTACTTTCATAAAATTATGCTTATGGTAACTAGTTTCTTTATAGCTTTCTGGCAGTCTTTGTGTCGACTTTTTCAAAATGCTTACATAACTGTACCGAACGATGCTGATGCAAAGTTGGGTCGTATAAGGACTGACAATTTAATTGCCTATTGACAAGATGTTTCCTTAGTTTCCTTATACAAACAAATTTTCAAAAATATTTGTTGATAAAAAATCTAAAAATAAGAAATCTGACATTTTTTTTTTCATTTTTTTTTTTTTCCCCAGAGGAACTGCTGAATACTTTTACCCAAACGCAAGACTCCTGGAAGCATTGTTTGTTTTTCATGGCGAACACCCAAAACGAATATGTCATGATGTTCTGTCTTACTGTATTGGAGGTAAGTCCTGCTTTTTGAACTTTCTCCAATGACAGGGAAACATGTGCAGCATTTCTTCTTTTGATTCTTGTATGGAATTCCCTCTGTATAAAAAAAAAAACAATAGTAAAGAAAGAATCTGTATGTGATGAAACAAAAATATCATATTCCAAAAATCACTTAAATTGATCAAGTACTTTTGTATTTTATAAAGAAAATCAATTTTAAGCGATTAATAGGAATTCATAGGCATTACAACATAAATCTAGTATGACTAATAGTTATCTCCCTTTGTTTCTATTTTTAATTTATTTGGTTCTTGTCCAGAATTCTCCCATCTCCAAAAGTAAAGAAAAGTCTTTATATCACATCCCAAAAATCACGTAAATTGATCAAGTAGTCTTATTTTTATATAGAGTAAATCATTTTAAAGTAATTAATGAGAATTAGTAGTCATTACAACATAAATTTAATAAGTACAAGTTATCTCCCTTGTTTATGATGTTTTTTTTTCAAAATGGTGGGGCAAAACAGTCACTCCTCAGATACTTATATAATTTGATTTTTCTTATTTGAAAATATAATTTCTTTATGTGATCAATTTAAGTTATTTTTGGAATAAGATATTTTCGTTTCGTCATGGGTACGTACATCATACAGATTTTTCTGTATTTTGGTTTTTAATATAAAGGGGAACATTTTCTTTAAATAAATTGTCCAAACAAAACTAAAATTGTTAAAATCCGAAAAGAAATGAAGGAAACAGTTGTTTCCATTCTTTTTTTTTTTTTTTTTTTTTTTTTTTTTAAACTGTCAAACCTGTAAAATTATGTCAGTTGAATTTTAATAGTTGGACCTAAATAACATTTAACTTGATAGATCAAACTTTGCTTCTGACTAGCCGATTTGCATTTACTATTGTTGTACCATGTTATTGGCAATAAACTTATGTCTTTTGCTTTTTTTACATATGAGTTAGCACTTATGCCTGAAAGCCACTCAAGGATAAAGATTAATGAGTGTAAAGTGTCTTTGATGTGGATGACAAAAGTTTTTAGAGGGCACACATACACACACGACTGAAATTTATGTAATAGAAGGGCAATTAAGTTCATAAGCAGGATCAGTTTGCAAGAGGTAGGCCAAGGAAAGAATGAGAGGAAGTAGATGTGAGAGAAAGAAGGATAAATAAAGACATGGCCAGAGGTAGGTTAGTTTCAAAATCAGTTTCTGAAAGCCATTGTACATGTCAGCATGTGGAACGGATGTTATGATGGCAGTTAGGGTCAAAAGCTTTACAATTTTATGGCCTTTGCCCTTGACTTAATCTATATAATATTTATTTTTCAGATATATTTTTCTTCTTTTATATAACTATCGGGGATGGGGGAGGAGGTTGCCCAGCCGTAAAATGCAGTTAAGAAAAAAAAAAAATGGGACTTGGGTGCCATCAGCTAGAAGTGAAACTATAAGCAAAATAAAAATAATAAAATTTGGTGCATGCTGGATGCAAACTTGCAAAAGTTTGTACGCAAACTCTATTGATCCTACCACAATGATACAAATTTAGCTTTTTAAAATAAAACAATGAATAGACCGTTCACGCATGCATGATTAATAAACAGCATCAAAACCAAGGTATTTACCTAAACCTCGCCTTCAAGCAAAACGACATGAACATATTTCTACATATTTCTACATGAAATAGTTGATGATTTTTTTTCTAATTTTTCGATATTATGTGTGAGTGATCGCTATTTCTAACGATACCAGGTTCATGTCTGTTTAATGTGGATGACAAAAGTTTTTAGTGGACACACATACACACACTAACACACAGACGACTGAAATTTAATAGAAGGGCAATTATCTATACACTTGTATGCCTAGCTAAAACCTCAAAAATACAAAAAAACCCACAAAGTTGGTATTTTATTAATTAGCATAACAATGGCAAAATAATATCTAAAATTTAGAAAAAAATTAATTAATTACGGGTCAAATGGTTATTTGTATCATTTAATGCTATCAAAAATTAAACATAATTTTTACTGTTATCATATATTAATATAGCCCAAGAAATGGGTCAGCATTTTCAAATTGAAAGATGCTAACTCCAGATTTAATTTATCGTTTCCTTATTATTATCATTTCTCTAGAAAGAAAAGAGGAAAGGGACTTAGTTTTTTGTAGTGCTCTGGAGGCTTCCTCAAGTTTAATTATTTTTACTCCTTACATTCTCTTCTGGGAAAAGAAAGAGAGGGTTGGGGAGAGAGAGAGAGAGGTTTGAATATAAATTTTACTAGCCCTGTTTATGTGTTTCTTGCGTCAACATAACTGTCTTTTAGTTTTATTTACTAGTGTTGCCCGATCGTAAAATACATATAAATATTCTATTTTAAACTGAGACAAAAAGTAAAAAGTAAAAAAATACTTGAATTGAGATCAAAACCAAAACATAAAGACAGTAAGTATGATAACCATTAGACCAGCTTGACATGATCTGTACAATGTGTTTTCAAGCCTTCTTTTACTTAACATAAAGAAGCTATCATGTTTCACGACTGCGCATGCATGGTCATGAAACAATTGACACCCCGGTTGTTAGCTCGTAGATATTATCATTTAGGCACGATATAAAAAGTTTTAAGAAGTTGTCAGGCGACTGATCGCTTCTCGGAAAAAAGCCCTTCTTAGACATACATGAAAACGCACACACACACACACACACAAACATTTTCGCCTTTATATTTATAGATAGATAATTAATTATTATAATTATTAATTTTAACTCCTACCATGGTTGATGGCACCGACAAGAAGCAAATCGTAATGTGGATCAACTGTTATTTTCATGGCAGGTGCTCGTCTGAACTCCAATCCCTGGTCCCCCCTCGCCAATCTTTCACGAAAAACACCCGTCTAGCTGAATCCACTGTGAAAAATTTCCCCCACTCTATATCTGTGCCTAAATCAAAACGCGGATTTCATGAACAAAGCTTCTTTCTTAGAACTGCACGCCTGTGGAACTCTGTTCCGTCTGCCTGCTTCCCTCCGGACTACAACTTGGATGTCTTCAAGTCTAATGTTAACAAATTCCTAATGAACCGCCCCCTTAAGTAAACACTTCATCAAATCTCCTCACTAACGTAATGTACTTGCAATAACCCTTATCCCTGAGTGGCTTCCGGGCCTTGATAAGTGGTGATCTCTGTGTAAAAAAAAAAAAAAAAACCAGCTATTAGTGAGAGTGGATGGAGACTTCTTATTTATTATGACTCCTTATTTTGACAGTCTCTATGAAATTATTTTTTGTTTGAAATATAAAAATTCTCACCAAAAGGGGAGGTAATTTAAACTTTTTACTTGATTCCTACGTAACTGGATGTTAAAATATTGTGATTCATTTCCAGAATGTCATCAATAAACAATGGATGGGCTACAGTGGCAGCGACAAGATGGACATCCGATCGACCCTCAATCAATACTTGTACACTCACCATAACAAAGTGCCGTCGTTTATCAGGAATAAATTGGTCAAACTGGTTGTTGACATTGGACGTTCCGATTGGCCACATTTCTACCCAGATTTCTTTTCTAGTATTTTACAGGTAAATCATTTTTTTTTTTTTATCAGGAGAAATAACGAAATACAAGATGTACAAGGTGCCTTCAATAAATTTCCAGACTTTTTTTTTCGTATGGACACGTTTATTAATAGTACACACATTAAACTGTAGACCCCTTCAAAGTAATCTCCTCTGGCTGCAATGCACTTGTACTGTTCCAACAACTTCTGGAAGGTTCCATGGAACTCGTCTTGTGTGAGCGTGTCAATAACCCTCATCACAGCCTCTTTTATCTCCTAAATTGTCTCCTAACGACAACCTCTGTTTTCCTTGAGCTTAGGGAATAACCAAAAGCAAGGTCTGGACTATAGGGAGGGTGAGAAACATCTCCTTGCTGTTTTTCTCTGAGCACCCGTAAGACAAACTTTGTGCAAATCTTCCATATCTTCAGTTCCTCGCGAACAAGTATGTGTAATACTGATATCAAACTGTGCACTTATTGTCTCTATAGACACACAACGGTCCTTATCCATGAAATTCTTTATTTGGCCAATCAACTCTGACTTTACTCCCACACCTCTCATCATCCCTCACAGAATCCCTGCGTTCCTTGAATCTCTTATACAACTCAAAAACTGATGCTCGGTTCATGCAAGATGGTCCAAAAGCAGTCTGAAGCATTCCATATGTTTCTGAGGCATTTTTCCAAATTTAAAAGCATTTATTTTAATATCATTCTTCTAAAGTGTCTTAACATCCAGATTGCATTTTTGAAATTCACCAGCTGTAATAATCGGGCTTTAGTAGGGTGTCTTTCAATTCCTGCTGTAGCTGTTCATTTGAACTTAAAATCAGGTACCTTAGTACTTTTTGGTTATGAGGTGCCTTCAATAAGTTTCCAGACTTTTTCGTACAGGCATTTAAAATTGTTTTAGACACTTGAAAATTCAATATGTTATTGCTATACATCTTATGAGATGATTAGCCAATTTTTATTATTTCAGGTTCAAATGAACAGCTACAGCAGGAATTGGAATACATTCTACTAAAGCCTGATTGTCACAGCTGGTGAATTTAAAAAATGTAATCTGGACGTTAAGACACTTTAGAAGAATGATATGCAATAAAATTCTGTTTTCAACTTGGGGGAAAAATGCCACAAAAAGATATGGAATACTTCAGACTACTTTTGGGTGTTCTTGCATATATCGAGCATCAGTTTTTGAGTGGCATAAGAGATTCAAGGAAAGCAGGGATTCTGTGAGAGATGATGAGGTGTGGGAGGAGTAAGAAAGTCAGAACACCAGAGTTGATTGGCCAAATAAAGAATTTCATGGATAAGAACCGTCGTGTATCTATGGAGACAATAAGTGCACAGTTTGATGTCAGTGTGGGAATTGTATACACAATTATTCTCAAGGAACTGAACAGGAAATTTGTGCAAGTTTTGTTCGAAGGGTGCTCAGAGAAGATCAGAAAGAAAAACATTGTCATGACAACAGGAAGATGGTTGAACTGATCAATTCAGATCCTGCAGTTTTTGATGCTCTGCTGACCTGCGATGAAAACTGGATCTACTACTGTGACCCAGATTGTTTTCAAAATTGCGAATAAGATAATCGCTTCTCTGTTTCTTATAAAATTTGATTTTCTTATTTACAAACTAAAACTACTTGATTTACGTAATTTTTGGAATGTGATATTTTTTTTTTTTTTCACGGGTATGTACATTATACAGACTTTGTATTATTTTTATTTTTTCAAATATAGAGGTAATTCCGGATGAGCACCAATAAATTTTATTACTAAGTTTTTAAGATGGTGAAAGATAGCTTTTGAAGAATAAGTTCAGTGTGTACAAGGAACATTTCTTTTTTTTTTTTTTTTCCGTTTAAAGAAAAATTATTTTTTAATATAGGGTGAATTCTGGACAAGAATACTTGGTTCTTGTCCAGAATTCACCCTATATTAAAAAAATAATTTTTCTTTAAGCGAAAAAAAAAAAAAAAAAAATGTTCAGTCAGGATGTTTTTTTTTTTTTTTTCCTAATTTTTCTTTGTAGCTTATCCAAGAATCCGAAACGACGGCTTTGGGAGTGATACTGCTGCAGACCACCTCCGAGGAGCTCACCGCTCCCCGAGAAGATCTTAGTATGATACGCAAAGAAGAACTACACCGGCTGCTTCTTACCCAAGTTCCGACAGTGTTAAATCTTTTAAATAGTAAGTTGACTTTTTTGACGTTTTTTTCATTTCAATATTTTTGTAGTTTTTTGTCATCCATGTGATAGTCCATTCCCCTCCAATAGGGCTTTGTATACAATAATCAGATAAGAACAAGATATAGGATGCACAGGGTTCGTACAAGCTTGAAAAATCCTTAAATTTTAACTTTTTGGATTAAAAAGGCCTTATTTTTATTATATATGTACGTATATATACCATTCACTGGACAAAGCAGGAGAGGGTAGAGCGGTAGCTCAAGATAT
Source organism: Euprymna scolopes (assembly GCF_053919585.1). Taxonomy (NCBI): domain Eukaryota; kingdom Metazoa; phylum Mollusca; class Cephalopoda; order Sepiida; family Sepiolidae; genus Euprymna; species Euprymna scolopes. The sequence goes on along the minus strand of NC_136521.1, from coordinate 68,537,991 downwards.
CGAATGCTGTTGACAGGGTATGGCATGAAGGTCTTCTCAGGAAAATCAGATCATACGGTATCACTGGACGAATACTTAACATAATTAAATCCTTCTTAGATAAGAGAAAAATCCAGGTTGTCCTCAACGGTCGTACATCTAAACAATATGCTATAGATGCGGGAGTGCCTCAAGCGTGATCCTTGGACCCCTATTATTCCTAATATTCATAAATTACCTCCCTGGCAAAATTGCCTGTGAGAGAGGTATATATGCTGATGACATCACCCTCTATAATAGACATGACAGGAAAACAAATGCACACATATCAAAAGAAATAGCAGAAACACTAGAAGATGACGTCCAATCTGTAGTGGAATGGGGACATAAATGGATGGTCACATTCAATGCTGCCAAGATTAAACTTGTTTCCTTCAATAATTACAAGAAACCTTCTCTACCACCAATAGCAATGGCCAAAGACTCTTTATCTGAAAGTACATCTTTTAAACTCCTCTTCACAGGAAACATGAGTTGGAACAATTACATTGAGAGCATTGGCAGGACTGCTGCGAAGAAGGTAGGTTCTCTCTACCATGCTAGAAAGCTACTAACATCCGAAAGTATCCTGTACCTCTATAAGGTCACCATTCGCCCATGTATGGAGTATTGTTGGTGTATTGGGGCTGGTGCATCTGCTACTAGTCTCTCGCTCACAGATAAGGTTCAAAAGAGAGTCGCCAACCTGACAGGTCCTGAACTGTCATCTAAGCTTCAGCCTCTGTCCCATCGATGAAATGTTGCATCCATCTGCATATTCTACAAGTACTTCAACGGTGAATGCTCCGACAAACTGCAAGGACTTGTACCCCCTCGACGTAAATACCCTCGACAAACCCGACAAGCAACTAAATCTCACCCCTTCACAGTAGAGATCCGGTTCTACGCATACGTCAGATGACGTCATGACCTGATTTACTTTAAATAGTTGAAAAACTTAACAAATTTCGTGTACGTCACGTTAGGTTAGTTGATTAGTGTGTTGGTTCATTATCTAAACGTTTTGGGTTCGAATCATGGTGTGAGATGTCTTTTTTACTTTTTTCGATATTTTTTAAATTTTACATATTGAACCAGTGTTATTTTTTTACTTCGCTTATCCACCCCCAACCACACACCCAAAAACACCTGGGTACCCACTGATTTTTAAAATTTTAATATCGAAACAGGCCTATTTAAGCCATTTTTCACGTGTTCGTTTTTCTGTTTTCGTCGTTCGTTTGCCTTACGTTAGTTTTTTTTTTTTTTTTCCCCTGCTTAAGTGTTAACGTTGTTTTCTTTTTTTACTTCGCTTATAACAAACAAACCTACGTCGTCGTTGTCATGCTTGATGACTTCCGGCCGCGCATCTGTCAATTTGGTTCTTAAATAAATTCAAACATCTTTCACTAACTTATTCTGGCGGGCCGATTTTATTTTAAAACTTCGCCTCAGGGCTTCGGGTTCTTTTTTATTTAACACCACACACACCTACAAACACCCGGGCAACGCCAGGTAGCTCCGTTAGTTGAAAATAAAATCAAAATATATTGTTTTGAAATTACATCGTATTATTGTGGATACAAGAGTTACGCCCCTTTATCACAAAACTATTTAATGTTTTCCATTAACATCAGGTAGTTTTATGTTAAAGGGATGTAACTCTTGTAACGACGATACTGGAAATTCAAAATTTAAAAGTAAAACGAACACAGCGTATACCAATTTATGATCGGGAAACTAGCATTTAGTTGTGTCTGGTATGTTGTTTTGTATGTAAATGAAAATGAGTTTTTCTGTTGTCAATTAAGTTTTTTGGTTTACTATATCATTGTTTATATATATCAAATTGGGGGGGGGCATAATAATAGAGCACCTGCAATGAAAATAATGATAGAGCAAGGATAGCCAAACTTGCTACGTCTCTTTTGTGAGAAATAGAAAGTAGTGTGTGAAAGAGGGCTTTTCTCACTAGATTTCGAAAACAGTTTTATACCTTGTCAATGCAGGAAAGAGTACTCTTAGCAGCTTCTTTCCAGATATGACAACAGTACTCCATCTTATGGTGTATCTGACTTTCATACAGGTAGAGGATTGCATCATGAATGCCATATCTTCTGGAGCAGTAAAATGATGTAACCATTTTACTAATGACATTGGCAATGGATTTGATGTAAATCTTCTATTTCATGTCAGGATTGAAGGTGTTACCCAGAAACTTCTCAAATCATTCATTTTAATTAGGGGTCAGGTATGGATCAAAGTGCTGGTGCAGAAAAGATTTATTTGTTTAGATAGATTTAGCATGATATGGTAAACAGGATGCGTTTTAGACAAAGATCGCACAAAGGTTATTTAGAAAGGCATGGTATGATTTCGACTTTTTCTAAGGAAATGAATAAATAGGGATCAACTTGGAGACCACCCCTTTCCCATGTAACATTACATCAAACCATTTCTATGCCATTGGACTATTCTTAAAAAAAATAATAAGGGTCCTTTCCATAGTATAGTAGTTTTTTTTTTTTAAAGGTATACCAAATATTTTTATGATGTTTGTAAGTTTTCTTCTATTTCTTGTCCAGATATTTTAGAATCTGTGTTGGAGAAACACTGGCATCTGGTAGCTGCTACGCCCCCACCATCGCCTACTCAGGGTGACTCTGGCACACGTCCACGTAGTTCTTCACTCATGCTCTTCTCTTCGTCCCCATTACAATCAGGTGAGTACAGACATTTTGAATGTATACAAAAACGGGAAAAAAACAATTTTAAAAAAGGTGTTTATGTAGAATAAGATTTGTTATTGTCAGAGTTTTCTGGGCAGTTTACGTAAAATGCTGAAAGGTGACAAAACAATGAAATCTTAGCAGCCAGCATCATTTAAGAAAACATTTGCTACCATTGGTTTATAAAAAAAATTAAACTGCTAAATTTGACACAGGCAGCTAAATCCCATCCCCACACTGTAGAGATCCCTAGATGTAAAAGATCTTTCTACTCCAGTAGTTTCTTCCCCAGAACCGCTAGACTCTGGAATTCCATTCCAGGTTCCTTTCTTTCCTAACTGTACTGACATGCAGAAGTTCAAGTGTAACGTGAACCGACATCTTGCTGCCCAAATCCCAACATAGTGCCCCAGTAGTTGCTGCCCCGGATAGTAGCTCCCTACACCAAAGTGGCAATGTGCCTTGTTTGGGGTGAAAATGTAATAAAAAAAAAACAAAAAAAAAAACACTGTTGCAAAAAACTCACTATTCCAAATCTCAATGCTCTGACAAAACTCAATTCCAAAACTCAACATTCTACTGTTAAAACTCAGCGTCTAGAACATGACGAACTGCTAACAACACTTGCTACTCTGACATCCAAATCCAAAATCAACCTGTCTCTGAAAAATCGGGCTTTTTATATCCAACCGGAAGCGTCTCTTTTGCAATATCGCAAGCATATAAAGAGAAAATGTGACCATTTTTTTTTCTTCATTCTTTGTTGGTTTGTACTAATTTTTTTAAGTGTTTAATTACAAAAGAGCAACTTATTTTGCTTTTGGTAGCGTTTCAGACCACACTAGTGTTCACAAATTTCCAAGCTTTACAATGTTGATCCCGTTACCAATAAAATAAAAAAAATAAAAAAAAAAAAAGAAAAAAAAAAGGGGGTTGGACATTGCTCTACGGACAAATTCATCTTTAGTTGACCTTTGACAACTAAATATTTTCGTTTACTAGCCAAATAGAAAAGTTACTAGCCAAACCTACATGATTTTTAGAATATGACATCTTCGTTCTATGACGAGTACATACATCATAAAGATTTTTCTGTGTTTTTTTAATAAGTGTAATTCTAAATATACAACAAATTTTATGTTGATACTTGAAGGTGTAAACGTTCTAATTTCTTCAGATATTTTTTAAACAGCCTTCGTTAAAAAAAAAGTATGTTCTATTAAGCTTTTATTGTTTAAATAATTTAACTTTGTTCGTTTTAAAAAAAAGTTGAAAAGATATTTTTCACTCATTAATGATTGTCAGTGAAAGAAATACAATCGCCAAAAGATAACTGTTTCATTATTTCTAGTTGCCATTTTGAAAAATCACTCGCAAATGCGATTGTTTCACCGCAATGTAGAGCCCTGTTATAGTCAGCTAACATACTTCCTAAATTCCAGCAAGGCTGCTACTGGAAGCAGTGACAACACAAATCAGTTCCTTTGCTTTTTTTTCTCGCATATATCTCCCCCTTTTTTTTTTATTACATTTTTTTGATTTTGTTATATTAACATTAGCATTTATTGTATAAATTCAAATAAAAAAAACTTTTACTTTTAAAATTAAAAAAAAGCTTTTATTTTTATAATTTCATAAACATATTTCTTATAAAATAAAAACTTGTATTTTAAAATTTTGTTAATAAAACTGCAAATAAAGACTAATTGTGTTATTCTTATCTTTTTATAATTTTGTTAATTTTTATTGAATACTTTTCAACAATGTCCTTTTCTTTTATTTAAATCGTTTCACAATAAAAAATACTGAACAACAATAAAAGTGAAGGAACTAATTCTCCTTGCCATCGCTTCCGGTAGCAGCCATACCGGAAGTTAGGAAGTATTTTAGCAGACTATAATCCCCACTCCAAAACAAAATTCCAACCTTTCATTTATTTTGAATCATTATTTTTTTTTTTTTTCTTGCAGACAGCCTCCTGAGTAACATGTTCAAGTGTCCATCTGGTAGCAACCGTGGCGTGCAACTCGAGGCCCTTCCCCCACTGGATAATGACTCTGCCGAGCTGTGTGAGCTGGCCCTCAGCTGCCTGGCACACTATTTCAGTTGGGTTCCGCTCTCTAACACGATTACTCCAAACCTGCTTAGTACTATCTTCCATTTTGCCGCCTTTGGCTGCGAGGTACGTACCAGTTATCGAGGTGGCGGCGGCCCCGGAGGAGGAGGCACTGGCAACCTGAGCAGTGGTGCTGGGGGCGGGCACCATGGAGTGGGTGGAATCAACACCCAGTCCCTTGGTGTTTTGGCAATGAACTGCATTAACGAGCTCCTATCCAAGAATTGCGTCCCACAAGAATTCGAGGATTTTCTATTGCAAATGTTTCAGCAGACGTTCTTCTTGCTTCAGCGCTTGACCAAAGAGAGTACTGTAAATACAGGTGGGAACAAACTCGCTGACCTTGACGAGTGGTAAGTATAGTCAATTCTTAACTTCCTCAGCTATTAAGTGAGTCATGGTATCAAAAAAGGTGGGCTCTCTCTAACATGCTAGAAAATTACTCGTACCAGAAAGTCTCCTATACCTTTACAAAGCCACTATTCATTGATGCATGGAGTATTGTTGCCAATAGTCTCTCATTCTTAGCTGGGTTTCAAAAAAGAGTCTCAAATCTAATTTGTCCTGCACTGTCGTCCAAGCTCCAACCTCTGTCCCATCGCTGCAATAGTGCATCCCTGTCTGTTTTACGAGTAATTTAATAAAATGTGCTCTGATGAACTCCTAGTACTTGTGCCCCCTTGATTAATCTTATTAGCAGCAAAATTTCACCCCTTCACTATGGAAATCCCTAGAGAATTTGAGAAGAAAGAGTTAAAAAAAAACATTTTAAATAACCGCATTAAAAGAATGGATAAGCGTTCTTTAGTAAATGTTGGAGGAGAGAAACCTTGCTTATGGAATGTGAGGACTAAAGGACAAAAAAAAGAAAGTGTAAGTTGTGATGCTGGCAGAAGTAAATCCAACATCCATTTCTTGTATATAACGAACCGAGTCTACGTGTTCATATAATTATGTGTATCATGTATATAATGAGTGTATATCTGTTCAGCGCGGCTTGTATCATCCAGAGCAGTGGTTCTCAACCTTTTTTTACTCATGGACCCCTTTTCCCTTTTTTTTATCTTGATGGACCCCTTCATAATTATTGGTCATAAGACAATCCTCTATTTTTCACTAATATAAATTTTGAGGTTTTAATAATCAAAGAAATATTATATAATTAAGCTTTATTTTTAAATGAAAACTAATTTAATGCAAATAAAGTATTCTACAACAACTATAATAATTATGATACTAATGATAATAAGTAATAATAATAATAATCTAAATTAGAGTGATAATAATTCTTTACCCATATCTTGTATTACAATATTACAAGGTTTCTTCCATGGTCAAGCCGATGGAGATCAGAGCTCTTCAGGCAATTGAATTCACTGCAGCATTTATGTACACTGGTTAAAATTTTTGATAAACAGTTAAAGTGGAATGTGTAATTTAAAGAAAAAAAAGAGATAGGCATTTTTATTCAGTGAGATCCCTGCGGTTGATGTTGCTCGGCGAGTTTTTTTATATCTGGTTCCATCGATGTTAATGATAGTCAAAAGTCTCCTCTTTTCACAATGTCAAGTCTATGGCGAACTTTTGAGAAACCACTAAATCCCGATTCAACAAGATGTTAGAAAAGCAATAACGTAGAGCTGTGCTTTATCCCAGAGCAAACGGTACTTTGTAGCAACATCATTTGTCTTCCATACATTGTACTTTCCATCTTTGAATTTTGCACGCATAATTTCATCACTTTGTAATTCAATGAGAGGATCTTGTAAAGATATGTCTATATCGGCAACATTAACTTCGAAAGGAATTGAAACCCAAGTTGGTATAACCATCATAAGTAGGTCACTAAACTGAGTTTGCATATCTGCATGCATATTTTCCATATATTCAGCATATAATGCAATTCATCTTGCAAATCGCTGCTAACAGAGGCCAAACAAGGAAACTGTTTAAATGCACAACGCCTGATATTATTCATATACAAGTGTAGTTTTCTCAGAAAAGCAACAATAGCACTTTTCCTAGATATCAGATCAGAACCTTTTCCTTGGAGCTGTTTATTAAGTGAATTCAGTTTTTCAAATATATCTGACTAGCGGGGGGGGGGGTTCACTTGCAAATGGGCTATCAATTGTTTTTCTACATACTCTGACATTTCATTAATGCGTTGTGACACAGAAGAGTTGCTTAAAGGGATGGAATTAGTAATTTCACTGGCATTTTGTTTCATAACTCATGAAATTATAACAGACACTGCTGTTTTCACCAACATTATGGGGTGTTCCAGCCTTTGCTATTATTTTGCTAATTTCATATTTCATGCCAGTAAACCATCACTCATTTTACTCACTTTGTTATTAAACACTTGAGACAGTGTTTTTCGAACTTGGAAATCATCACAAAGTTTTTTAAAAATATTCTACTGGTTTATCTTTCTTTCCTGTGTGATTTTTTTCTTCTTTTCTAGATGGATTTTTAGCTTGGAAGGTTTTATGTTATCATTTGAAAATACATTCATGCATCTGAGGCACGTTGGTTTCGATTCATTATGTGGTGCTGGAATAAATCCGTAAGACAAATATTCAACGGCGTACTGTCGGTACTTCTTTTTACGTGGAGTAGCCATGGGATGTCTGAAAAATAAACATATATATATATTTATATATGCATACATGATGATGATTGCAACGTCTTGTCAGACGAGTGCCACTCCCTCAGACATTTAAAATCCATGAGCCCAAATGCCTGAGGGAGTATCTATACAAATATGATGTCACAGAGTCTTAGCTTTGTACGACAGCTAAGTCTCTCTCTCGGTTCAAAATGTTGAGATCCAGCAACAAGCAAGAGCAAGATAGCCAGCAACAAATTAAACTGCAGACCAGCTTAATGCGGGTAATGGTCTTCCGCTTTATGGTTTTTTAAATCAGAGATTTGCTTCTCCTAGAAAGGTTGCCTTCACCACGGCTTACGGGAGCCCTCTCCATCCCCAATACACACATACACACACAAATATACACGGTGCTAGTTGGCCGTTGACCCAGAAAAAGAGTTCATTCGCCCTTTGGAAGGTCTTGTTTTTAATCCTTCAAGGAGACTTGCCGCCCTCCTCACCAAACAAGTCTGGTGGGGGAACCAGTTTAGTCGCCGGTGACCCGACCATGAGGCAGGTAGTACTGGGTTACATAGTACCAGTAGCACATGACATGACCTGACATGTATATGCATACATGATCTGACCTGACATGTATATGCATACATACATACATACATTATATATATATATACACAGCTGGTAATACAATTACTGCAGTTCATAATATCTAACTATATATATTGCTATTCATTTTGAGAACCCCTGATCTAGAGGATGTGTATATATGTGTCAATGCTCATTGGGCGGTGTGTGTGTGTGTGAATGTTTACACGCATGAAATTGGACAGTTCATAACCGGACAAAGAGACAGTTCTTTAACAGGATGAATAAGCATATAATATCTGCTTGGCACCAGACAAAGGAGACACATACCTTCTTCAAAATTGCAACACATCTGACAAAAAGACACATATCTTCTTCTAAATCGCAACTCTTTGGTGTATTGTTCTTAGACGTGCTCCCGAAAACTCATGAAAACCAAATTATATTTCACATTTAATATTTATTTTCATGGTTGCAACTTTTTTGCTCTGGGGGTGTATACTGTTTCTCTTTGGTGATTATATCTCTAATTTCCCGGCTGAATGCTTCCCGGCTGACAACTCCCTCTCTAAACTAACCTCTTCTGTGGATAACTTAACTTTGTGTCTCTAACTGACAGATTCCCTGGTCTGTTCTTTGTTAGTTGACTCTCTAATGTCACATAATCAGGTCAGTCCTTATTCCAGGTCATTGTTTATGTTTCTAAAATAATATCTATAATATATATATATATATATATATATATATATATATATATATAATATCTATAATATATTAATATTTTATTGTGTTATTTAGATTAATCAGACAATTGTTCTCATTTTGAATGTTGTCTGCACAACGTTTCGGTTGATGTAACCTCCGACCTTCGTCAGGTGTAAAAGGTGCCATGTTTTGGCAGGAAAAAAGGGAGGTAGCTCTACACTCTAAGGTTACAAAGATTTGGATTTGGAAATAAGTTTACAGATATTATAAAGATAATTAAATTATTAGAAAACCTTATT